>NW_006781879.1:638393-690222 GCF_000442215.2 Lipotes vexillifer | reverse complement strand
AAAAAAAAAGATAGAATTTATTTCTTGTATTTATTTTTTATACATCATAGAGTTAGCCCACTACCACATCTTAAAATTCTGTCATGAGAGTAGTCTGTTTGTCCTTAATGCTGCAGCTTGTTCCGGGTTCTACTCTGATGTTGTTAATGCTTGCCTGGTACCCACGTTTCCTAGGGAAGTGTTTCCTTCTTTAAACTCCAGCCTCCTCATGAGCACATCTGTCACACCTCCCCTATGCCACAGGTCTAAGCAGATCCCCGGCATAGGTTCTATATGACCTTGGGCAGCTACTTGGCTCAGCAGTCAGAGCTGATATGAGTTAGGACCTTGTGTTAGAGTCATTTGTATACACTCACAGTTTTCCCAAAGATTAGTTCCCTACTTCAGAACTGTCTTTGGAGCCACAATTCCAGTTAGCAGTCCATCAACTCACTTGGCCTGTTTCCACATTCTGACACCCACTAACAGTCACCTCTCCCTGCAGCTAAGCTAAAATTCCTACCTCTTCTGTCCAGCTCTGAGCTGGGCTTCTGACCACTGGGCTCGAAAGTAATCAAACACTCCTTTTCTCTAGAGAGCAGAGATGTATCTATAACAGTTTGGAAACAGTCCCCTGACTCTATGAGCCCTGGAATCTGTTCTGAACAGGTTACTTGCCCGTCAAAGTTTTCATTAGCTTATAATTTTCTGTTTCCTTTCCACACACCCACTTTAACAGTTCTTGGCTTATACTTCAATCAGAAGAAAAATGACGGATATTAACACTTCCTTTGGTAAGAGACAATATAAAACACTGGGGAAATTTTATTTTCAGAAAGGAAATTATGCTTGAGAAGATAAAATAGGCAGCATATCAGTATTCAACTTAGGAGGTGTCCCAAGGACCAATCAGTCCCTAAAATGGTTGAGTTACCAGCTTGAGTTGGCAGGTGGATAAGGAATATTCAGAGGTTCTTTTATGTGACCTTTTTATGTGCGTTTGGATTTTATATCTTTATTTTGATAGCTAAAATCTAAATATACCTTCTATTATTTTGGGAAGAAAGTAGGGTGTAAATAAAAAGCAAATAACACTATTCAGACTAAGCCCCAAAAGAATATAGTGAGGAAAGAATCCCCTTTTTTTCTGACAAAAAATTTATTATATACAACTGAAGTAAAGTCTTGGCTATGAATACTGAAGGTTATATGTTACTAGTCCAGTTAACTGAACACCATTGCTATTTTTCCTGTGAGGTCAGAGTCATATAGCCCAGAACTGTATCTTCTGGGATCCAGAATAGGGACTGACAAATGATAGCCCGTGGGCCAATCCAGCCTATTGCCCATTTTTGTAAATGAAATTGTATTGAAACACAGCCACTCTCATTTTCTTATGTATTATCTATGGCTGCTTTCACACTACAAGAGCAGAAGTTGAGTGGTTGCAACAGAGACCCTATAGTCCATAAATCCTAAAGTATTTACTATCCGGCCCTTTACGGAAAAAGTCAGCCATCTCTCACCTAGAATCTCTATCTCTGACCATGGCCACTTCTGGCAATAGTCCCTTGACCCCCAAATCAAATGAACAACTAACTGTCCAGTAAAATTCCTTGTTTCTTCTGCTCACTGAATGAAGACAGCTCAAGAATCAACCCTAATGGATATCCTGACACATCAGGATGAACATATCAAGGAAAATAAGAATTAGCTGTCTTGCTGTCTTATTTGTAGGATTTTGCCTTCTGAGCATTCTATATTCAGACAGAGAATGTTACAAGTTGTTTTCTAGAGCATGTTGAGATAGCTGTAGGGCTTTTAGAGCCTTCTGTATTCACAGTGTAACTGCGGATGGCAGAAACTCTGAGAAGAGACCCTTTACTAAGTTCTAGCACTAAAGCCAAGGAGAAGGTTTTGTGTACGAGTAGCTAAAGCATGGCCATTATTGCTAGTGAGCCAGTTCCTCACGTGCAGACAATGTTAACAATACGAAGCTACAAGACCTGTTGAGCCTTGCTGTCAGCAGTTTTAACTGAAACGAAAAGCTGAGCCAAAAATGGAATAGTTAGGTAGTTTCCTATTGCATCATAGTGTGTGTCAAAATTACCTCCCATTTTTTCGCCTGTTAAACATCTCAGTCATGCAACCACCTGCTAATTCTCCAAGTGTTCAAAAAGTAAACATGTCAAACAAGTTGTGTGATGAACTTGGAATGAGGGTGGCCAAAGTACAATGAATATGGCAAATATCTCCCCGAGAACAGTACGAGGTGTCTTCAAGTCCACCTCGTCATTAATCTCAAGGTCCTGGCCACAGAGATGAGAGGATGGTAAAAAGTAACTACATGCTGAGTCCTGCAGTCTCTTTGGGTTGCAGCTGGGTTTAAAAGATGAGGCAGTATGTAAATTTGGTAAAGTTTCTACATTTCTGACAAGCTGAACATCTGAAGATCTCTATCCTATAGGCATTTCCCACCTATAGGAATTTTGAATTTCACTCTGCAAGGACAGAAAACACTGATGAACCCCTTTTATATCCATGTTTAAACTCCCTTTCAGACAAAACCAAACAAATTTAAAGGCCCCAAAGGAGGATTTTTAACAGTTCAGATTTCCAGATGATGTAATTTCAATTTTTATCAAAGGTAACAAAAGAGCTCGGATCTGAAAGACATTCCACATGTGATGAGAACCTGTATTTTGAACATGAAGTTACACAATCAACTGAGTTTTAACAGTATCCACCAATTTAACTTCTCCTGGTTCCTCAAACGAATTCAGTGTTTTCTGTGCCCATTCGCTACTTGTAGATTAAAGTTTTCTCAAATAAAATAGTGTGATTATAAGGTAAAACTGTAATAACGTTATGAATGTCATTTCTCCATATGGATTCTCAAAAATGATAAAACCTACAAGCTTTCAGAGAGTTCGATGTGCTTAAGGTATATTATAATAAAATATAAATGTTTCAACAAATCCTCATCATACTTTGTGGTAAGGAGACAAAAGAGCAAGTTTGAGTTTCAACGTACTGACTTCTGATTTCTGGTTCCGCACGTAAGGAACTTGGAAATTACCACTCTGTCCTCACAAGTAATAAGCTGAAAAGACTGAAAAACCAGAAACTCAGGGAAAACTACTGCCCTCCCCCGCCTGCCCCCCTCCACCCCCCTGCAACTGGAGAGACCAACAGGCAATCACTGGGAATGCAGCTTCCCAGGACAGAGAGAATCCCTGTGGGAACCAATGCTGGGGCAGGAAAACCGGAACTATAATTGCTGGATTGTTGGAAGCCCGGTGCTAACAACTCTAAGAGCTAAGGACCCCAATGGGATTCAGTAGTAGGGGCCCTCACAATGTTGTGAGATTTACTAGCAGAAGCTCAATGAGGTTCCCACAGTAAATATCAGAGAAAATCCCCTTGGGCTTGCAGCAGAAGGAGAGGGAAAAGGAACCATTTTGAAATACACCAGGGCACTCTGTTTTTAACAAGGTCTGCCCTCAGGAGAAACTAGCTAATCAAAGCTGAACCTGCTAGGGTATTATTACCAGAGCCTAACTGACCTGGGGAATGGAATACCCAACTCCAGCCCACCTAGCCATCCTATCCCACCTAAGAGGAGAGAAAAACACCGAGAAGTGGACAGTCCAGAGGCCTAGGCTAACTAAAAGACTGAGATGTAATCATAGGAATGTAGAATATTTCCCCACCTCTCACATCTTGCCACATTACTAAAGGCAGTTCCTTTTAAGCAGTACATCACATCCGACTATCAATAAAAATCACAAGGTATGCCAAAGGCAAAAAACACCCACAATTTGAAGAGATAGAGCAAAAATCACAACCAGACATGACAGAAATGTTAGAATTATCAAAAACAATTCTGATTAATACACTAACGGCTCTAATGGATAAAGCAGACAGCAAGAACAAATGGACAATGTAAGCAGAGAGATGGAAATCCTAAGAAAGAACCAAAAGAAATGTTAGAGATCAAAAATAATGTAACAGAAATGGGGACTAGGAGACTGTGGCTCTAAATACATTCCAAGAGGCTGGAGTCAAAGTTCCAGGTAATAACGGCTAGGGATCAAGGACTGGTCAGTTACTACATGACACGGAAAGGACACGCATTCCACCTCAGGAACCGTATCCTGAGGCAGAAGGGTGGAAACAGCCAAGAGCTGCAAGATAATAACAAAGACTGAGAATCCAAAGGGTTGTTGGTGAAGAACTAGGAACTGGGAGAATCACAGTGAGGACTAAGGACTAAGCAAAAAGCAGAAGAGACACTGAGGTCAGGGATAAGAAATGAAGCAGCCAGGAAAGCTGCAGAGGGAAGCGCAGGCCGTGACTCCCAAGGACGTGGTCTGAGGCTGAGGCAGGTCTGGGATCTTCTATTATGCTTCCTGCAGGGGCAGGTTCCCCTAGTCAGCGTGTGGGCAATGTGGACCCCATTAAACTCAGTCTGAAATGGGACAGCATTTGGTTGAAGAGGGAAAATAGTATGGTGTACTGGGGAGGTCAGCTTTTGATAAAAGCAGAAAGAAAAGAACTGAGTCTATAGATAGATTATGCCATTTATACTGTAAGAAAGTAGGTCGAGTATAGGAATGCTGAGGCAGAGAAAAAAGACGTAGCTTTGTTGAATCAAAGAAATGGCTAAATGATTAGAGCACACAATGCAAGAAATGTGACAAATGGTCAAATTTGAGCTGCAGAAAGAGTTTTGTTATGCTGTTAGAGATGGAGCATGGGAGCAAGGCTAGAGGCTGAAGACTGCGAGAAGAGGGTCCGGTGGTTCTGCAGAAATGACACCATCCCAAAGGCAGCGAGGGGCAAGGGGAGTAGGTGGGATGGGCGTGAGAAAGAGCTAAGAGGCAGGACAGGCGGCACTTGGTTAGACAGGAGTACATGACAGGGGAGAGCAGAGGATGACTCCAAGATTTCTGACACAGACAGCTGAGGTACCCTGTGCTGAGATAAGGAATCTAGACTGACAAGCAGGTTTGAGTGGTGAGGTGAGGGGGCAGGGAGTTCAGTTTTGAATATAGTGACATTTGGAGAGTTAATCTGAAGGAAGTTAGACATAAGTGTATGGTGTTAAGAAGAGAGGTGCGGTGCTAATTATCAGAAAAATGCAAATCAAAACTACAATGAGGTGCCACCTCACACTGGTCAGAATGGCCATCATTAAAATGTCTACACATAACAAATGCTGGAGAGGGTGTGGAGAAAAGGGAACCCTCCTACACTGTTGGTGGGAATGTAAGTGGCTGTTGGTACAGCCACTATGGAGAACAGTATGGAGGTCCTTAAAAACTAAAAACAGAGTTGCCATATGATCCAGTAATCCCACTCCTGGGCATATATCCAGACAAAACTATAATTCAAAAAGATACATGCACCTCTATGTTCATAGCAGCACTATTTACAATAGCCAGGACATGGAAACAGTCTAAATGCCCACCAACAGATGAATGAATAAGGAAGATGTGGTACACATATACAACGGAATACTACTCAGTCATAAAAAACCCCAAAATAATGCCATTTGCAGCAATACAGACGGACCTAGAGTTTATCATACTAAGTGAAGAAAGTCAGAAAGAGAAAGACAAATACCATATAATCTCACTTATACGTGGAATCTAACATATGACAAAACGGAACTCATCTACAAAACAGAAACAGAGTCACAGACATAGAGAATAGACTTGTGGTTGCCAAGGGGGAGGGATGGACTTGAAGTTTGGGATTAGCAGATGCAAACTATTATATGTAGGATGGATAAACAACAGGGTCCTACTGTATAGCACAGGGAACTATATTCAATATCCTGTGATAAACCATAATGGAAAAGAATATACAAAAAGAATATGTATATATATGTACTGTATAACTGAATCACTTTGCTGTACAGCAGAAATTAACACAAAATTATAAATCAATTATATTTCAATTAAAAAAAAGAAGAGAGATTTGGGAGTCATGAGCCTACTGGTGTAATTTAAAGCGGGAGAGGGGATATGATCGCATAGGGAACATAAGGACACAAGAAGATTAAGGTTAAAATCCAAGCAAATAATACCTCTCTGACTACTGGGCCGGGTATCTGCTTTGGATTTCATATGTAAAATGAAGGAGTTGGATTAGGCCAGTGGTTTTCAACCCTGGTTGCAGGTTAGAGTCACTGGGGAGCCTCTAAAGTATATGCATGCTCTGGTCCTAATCCCTAGTGATGCTGATTTAATTGGCACGGTGGGACCTACGCAAGTGTATTATTTAAAAGTTCTTGTGTTTTCCTATGAGCAGCCAAAGTTGAGAACCACTAGCCAAGCTGATTCCTAAGGTCTCTTCCAACGGTTAACGTCTATTCTTCTCTATCAGTTCCACACTGACTTTCAGCTGTTGCCATCCTGGGCTGTGAATTCTATCAGGCATTCCCGTTCTTAATCTCCGTATTATGCCTATAGCTTTGCCTTATTTCCTGACCTCTTCCTTTACTTAAAAATGGACTGGGCTTCCCTGGTGGCGCAGTGGTTGAGAGTCCGCCTGCCGATGCAGGGGACACTGGCTCGTGCCCCGGTCTGGGAAGATCCCACATGCCGCGGGGTGGCTGGGCCCGTGAGCCGTGGCCGCTGAGCCTGCGCGTCCGGAGCCTGTGCTCCGCAACGGGAGAGGCCACGGCAGTGAGAGGCCCGCGTACAGCACCCCCCTCCGCCAAATAAAGGACCCTATGCAGGAATTCCTCTGGGGCACATGGAGGCTTTGGCTGCAGAGAACAGGCTGCTCTTACATATTTAGTTCCCTATGTGGTGGGAGCTTTTTAAAAATTAGTGGAAAGCTAATTTAATATATCTGAACCTTTATTTTGTTATCAATGTATAAAACATCAGAGGCTTAATTAAAAGCACTTGACATTATCAGCGCTCAATCACAACCTCACTTTTATATTGTAGGTTTTTGGCTGGTGTCCCTAAGATGATGAGAATCACTCAAGATCACCGAGAAGAAGGAAAAACAAGTCCCTGGAATTTAAACAGTCGACCTCCAAATTTAGAAATCAATTGAAAAAGTCAGTGATGTGAAGTATGTTTGGTGATCAAAAATACCCCAAGATACTCAGGGAAACACACAAACTTCAAAATATCACCTGCTTTTCCTTTATATGGTACATATATATAATACTTCTGTGTTCTATGAGAAACAACTCTACTGGGAGGATGGTAGGAAAAATAAAAATCAAGCTTTATTTATTTTTTCACCTCTCACTTTCCAGTAAGATCTGCAAGATAATGGAAATGACAATGAACGCTGCTGGCTGGAGTCCTAAATTTCCCTCTCTCCCTCCTGTTACAGCAAATTCAAGGAGAGTTACCATGTTCTTTAGTTTCTCCAATCTTCACAGTGGGGGGCCCAGTATAACCCCCATTCTTGGAAGACACTGAAACCGCAGACTTCTGAGAGGGGAAGTTAGAAAATGGGTAAGTGAATTTGTTCACCGGACTGTAATGGTGCTCAAGTAAAATAACCAGGCCAACGTGGAAATGTAGCACTGATTTTAAAGCACAGCAGTGTCGGTGGGAAACTTTTCCCTGGCCTTACGGTTTCTAAAGTAACCTCAGTGGAATGAAGGTGCAATAATCAGCCTCTCGTTTTCGTAGCGCGGGAGGTGGAGGAGAAGGGATGAGAATCACTCAAGATCCAAGATCACCGAGAAGGAGGAAGAGCAAGTCCATTTATCCTGGCAGATCCTCAACTGAGCAGCAAATGCCGGAAGGGAACGCATAGAGGGAATTCTGCATTGATGCAGTGGCACCTGATAAAATAAAAGGTAAGTAGCCATATCTCCTTATATCAAGCTCACCTTACTTTCCAAAGAGAACATTTGTTTGCAAGGAAAGGTCATTCTTTGAAAGCAAAGGCATGGCTGGCACCTAAGGAAGGAGACTTAACCAGTTTGTGGTGCCAGGTGTTGCCGAAACGAAAAGCCATTACAAGTAGTTGGAAAAGAAACAGCTTTTCAATGTAAAACAAATCCCTGCAAAAAGACGAAGTAAAAGGGGGCTAAGCACAACACACCACACACAATGGTTCCTTCCAAGATCCTCTGTACAGTAACTTCTGGGTGCTCAAAAGTAGCACATGAGAACATGAGTTGCCATAAGTATCAATTCAATATCACTTATCTTCACTCTGCCCTTCCAACGAACCACAAAAGAGACTTAACTTGATCTCTTATCTGGATTACTGTAGTAATATTTTCTTTCCTGGACTACCTGAGTCCAATTTTCACCCTCTAAGTCAAGAACTGGCAAAATAGGGTCTGTGGGCCAAATATGACTCGCTGCTTAGTTTTGTGCAGTCTGAAGTTTGTTTTTACATTTTCAAATGGCGGGGGAAAAAAATCCACAGAACAAGAATACTGGTTACCTGTGAAAATTATATGAAATTCAAATTTCCGCAAACTTTTATTAGCACACGGCCACGCTCAGCCATTCACATATTGCGTGTGGCTGCTTTTGTGGACAATGGCAGCCTGGGATGGCTCCAACAGAAGCCCTAGGGCCCATAAAGCCAAAAATAGTTACTATCTGGCCCTTGACAGAAAGAGTCTGCCAAGCCCTGCTTTAAATCATTGGCATGCAATCCTGACTGCACACTGGAATCACAGGGGGATTTAAAGAATACTGATGTCTGGGTGCCATCATTAGAGATTCTGATTTAATTGATCTGGGGTGCAGCTTGGGATTTGGAATTTTAAAAATCTTTGCAGGTGAGGCTGACGTGAAGCCAGGGTTTAGAACCAATGCTTAACCCAACTCTGTCCTAAGGCCAGAGTTCTCTAACGCATGGTTGTCTGCTGTCACTCTCCTCTTTAAAAACCTGCAAGGGCTCCCGTGCTCAGAGAATCAAGTTTCAAGTACTGCATTAGGGCTTTGGCCCACTTTCCCCACTAACACCAAAGACAATATCTTGTTCCTGGCTGACGCCACATTTTCTTGAGTTCACATCTTGCTAATGCTATTTCCTTGGCCTGGAACGCCTTCCCTACCATCTCCATGTATTAAATTCATTCTGAAAAGCCCAGTTCAAAGATCCTATCCTTCTTGCTGGATCCCCCCACCTCCCCCAAACAGAAAGAACCTTTTAAATAACGTGCTTCCACAGTTCGCTTCACCACTGTCCCTGTGTGTCACTGCCTCCTTCGGGCAGAAGCCATGTCCTGGTTGTCTGGGTAGCATCTCTTCCTTCCACAAGGCTTTATTAAAGTGCCTTGCATGTGGGAGCTGTTCAATAAATGCTGCCACCCTCTTCATCCCACAACATTTTGGTTTAATCTCCACTGAGCCTCCTAGACCCTCAAATGAGCCACCCAAGTCACCTTTTCCCTCCAGGCTCTCTATTTGTGCATACAACACTCAACTTGTATAACCTCAGCTTCCCCATCTTCCTTTGTCCTCATTCTCCCTACAGACTCCTGCTGCCCCCACCTTATATGACTCTAATCACTTGCCCCCTGAGTAATTTGGGTACCTCTCTGGACTGAGGCCACCTCAGCATTCCTTGGTTATTCCTCTGTGAGGAGATAGCTTCTATTCTGATTCCTCATAAGAGCCTCCCACCAGTTTTTTTGTCTTCATTCTCACCCTCTACATCTAAAATACATTCTCTGAGCTTTAAAAATTAGCTATTAAATCCCTATGTTCACAGCAGCACTATTTATAATAGCCAAGACATGGAAGCAACCTAAATGTCCATCCATAGAGGAATGGATAAAGAAGAGGTGGTACATTTATACAATGGAATACTACTCAGCCATAAAAATTGAAATAATGCCATTTGCAGCAACATGCATGGACATAGAGTTTATCATACTAAGCAAAGTGAGTCAGAAAGAGAAAGACAAATACCATATGATATCACCTATATGTGGAATCCAAAATATGACACAGGGACTTCCCTGGCAGTCCAGGGGTTAAGAGTCCGTGCTGCCAATGCAGGGGGTGCAGGTTCGATCCCTGGCCGGGGAACTAAGATTCCCACATGCCATGTGGCCAAAAAATTCTACTACTAATAATAAGTTAATAAATTAATTAAATATGACACAAATGAACTTATCTATGAAACAGACTCACAGACAGAGAACAGATTTCTGGTTGCCAAGGTGGTGGGAAGGGATGGATTGGGAGTGTGGGATTAGCAGATGCAAACTATTATAGGTAGAATGGACGGACAACAAGGTCCTACTGTATAGCACAGGGAACTATATTCAGTATCCTGTGATAAATCATAATGGAAAAGAATATGAAAAAGAATGTATATATATATATAACTGAATCACTTCGCTGTACAGCAGAAATTAACACAAAACTGCAAATCAACTAAAACTCCAATAAAATAAAACTTTAAAAAACCTTCAGGTTTAATAGTATCACTTATTCATCCATTTGATGCACTGACTGTGTGCACGTCCTGCTGCAGGGGCCATACTCAGCACTGGTGAAGACAGACAGCAAGTCAGATGAGGCCACTGGACTCAACAGAACTTATAAACTAGCGGGAGAAATAATTACCACACTTAACCACAACCAGGAACACAGTAAACAAATGTTTGCTAAATGAACTGCAAAAATTCTGGGTATTAACATTGGGTGTAACACTGCTTATTAAGTGGCTGTGCTAATGAATGACCTGTTTATGGTTTGTACACAGATTACTAAGTCAAATGCAAATTTATTTTATGTTGGAAAGAATTATTTTTATAACTATAAATGGTACTTTAAGATGATAATTGTAAAAACTCCAGAATTTGAAACTTATTTCCACGGGATTCCGCTTTTGAGTCAACTTATATATATGTACAACTTTTTTTGTTAGCACATCTGCATTCTCATAAATGCTTGCTCCTTTCTCTGACAAGTTATATACAGGATAGGGGAATGACAACACCAGTATCTTTTGCCAGGTGGAAAAATATTAGGAAAGGACAAAATCAACAGCTGTTAAGTCATGGATTACTCTTACCTTAAAAATAAACAGGTAAATAAAACAACCAATAACAGTTCAGAATATAGTCAGATAACTGATTTGCTATCCATATATTTGATACTAGCTTTTGTAACACACCCCCATACACCTGATTGTGCAAGAATAAATATTACCTCCCCACCAAGGTCCTCCATCTCCCCCACCCTGTCCCTGTGGTTAATCTGAAGCTAAGCAGTTTGACAAAGGAAAGAAAACTGGGTTTAATCTGATTCCTGTAAAATTTGTTTTCACACAATTTTAGAATTTCTAGACCAATCATACATATAAACATTACCAATGCATGAGAGGTTTCACTGTTATTTCTAAAATTTTAAAAATTCCTTTAACATGTGACAACTATTCTCACCGCAGTATTTTAGAATTACCAGCTACACTGTTAAAACTCTCTCGAAGTCTGGCTCATCACCACAACCCAGCAAACCGTGGAGGGAACAAATCTGCTGCCTTCTATGTGCTACACCGTCTTTATTTTTATCTTCAAAGGTTTACTATGCTATAAACTACTTGAAATTAGGGAGAGGGCAGGGACAGATGGTTTTATTTAACTTTTTTCTACTTCTTATTGTTACAATGTCTGATGCCTGTAAATTGTTTTAGTAAGGACAAATTATATAATTGAAAAAAAGTAAAAATAGGAAGTCATATTAGAGATGTAACTATGAGAGAATAATATTTTGTGAGTGGATAAAATAAATGTGGGGTGGGTTTTTCTAATTAGTGTCCTGGAGTCCTATGTCTTTCTGTATTGTCATTAAATACGTTTCTTTCTTTCATTTACAGAGAGATGGTAACATGCTTTTACTAAATCTAACATTCAATGAGCTTGGAGCCCAACATTGTGAAATACATAGGGTTGTACAGTCTGGATCTGCACAAACTCTATTAACGCTCAGAGCCTCATCCTGGCTTCCAGAAGCTAATCCACATCGCACCCAAGGGGGAAAATGATGAAAAAAGAATGGAGGAAACTAAATTTCTCTGACCCACAGATAAGCGGCTCTACACTTCTAAAAACTGATCAAAACCAATGCATCTCTTTCATGACCCCAAATAACCTCTGGTATCACCCCATTTGAAGAGAAGCTTGAAAATTGTTCTGTGCCAGTTATTGCTGAATCGCTAGATAAGCCCACAACTCGTTTTTATTATGATTCCACAACTGGGACCTGGAAGGTCACACATGACAATGTAGGTTTGATAACGCTCCTACTTTCTACATCTAATTTAGCACCTACTGTAAAAAAATCACTTCTATCAGCAACTCGACCATCACCGATATCTCTCTCTGCCCCATCACATCAATAATAAGAGTCTAAAATTCATTTCAGGGGTGGCTGGGCTTTTTGACCTATTTTCTCCTCTAGTACTACGTCAAAAATAGACTTATTTTTGTTCCATGTATTAAACATACACATTTTCTTTTTTATCTTTGGCCTTTATGACAGAGAGTCTTTATTTGATAACCAGAAGACAATCTAATATACAGCTCAATCTTCTCCATTCTCTCATCCTCATGTCACTTCAGAAGTCAGTCGATTTTTTTTTATGTTGTAGAGCAAGGTTACTAGGCAAACAGCCAGTGGATGAAAGTTTCTGAGGCTGGCTCTGAGCCAAGCAATATTTTCAGCTACTGGCAAGGACGGTGCAGGGTGGGTGGGTGGGCGGTTGAGGCCTAGGAAATTAGAAAAAGGGCAAGACAGGAGGAACACAAAGTGGCTGAGGTTTGCCCTGTGACCATTCCAACACTTCAGACAGCTCTGGCTAAACATAATTCATGTTACATAATAGCTTTCAGAGAAATTAATCCATGTTCACACAAGCAGGAAAAAATACCCAGAGAGGTAGGTTTCTGTACCAAATGAAAGGCCTGATTATTTTAAGTAATGAGAAAATGGGCAGAACACGATGCTTCTACTAATTCCAGGATCCCAGACCTCCTTGGAGGCTGTAGGACTGTTATCCCATCAGCCAGGCTCTCTATTCTTAGGAGGCCTCTGCCCACCACCTGAGGCATATTCTCAGGGCTCAGAGTAGGCCTTCCTCCTCAGCCTTGGGATAAGGCTCTCGTGTCCCTGTCAATGTCTCATCTCTTGCCTCTCTTTCTTTCTCTCTCCAAAAAGGAAGAGCTAAGAAGTGAGAAGACCCTGACATTCACTTATTGTGACTATTGTGTGCTTTCTGCTTTTTCACTGGGAGATGATCCTAATGTGAAAAAAAAAAATGCCTGTAGGTTTAAACGTACATGAATGTTTACAATGCAAAAGGACAAGAATATCTTAGAAAAAGCTCAATGAACTACCTAACTATGATGATTTTAAAGGAGTTATGCTTAAAGTAACTTTAATCAATGTCAAAGTCCAAACTCTTTTTTTGACATTTATATAGTGCTTTATATTTTCAGAATGTTCATAACTATAGTTCAATGATAAGCATTCATCCATTCACTCAAAGATTTACTGAACACTCCATGCATTTTAACAGCAATTAGCCGCCGTCCCTTCACCCTGTGACTGGATATACTGGCTTCCTCTATCACCAAGAGCAAATGACCATAAACTTCATTATTTTTTAAAAAAATTCCAGAGCAATGTCGGAAGTTCTTTATGAACGTATTAGTTGTAGAGGGATGCTATATGTTCTTCGTAGTTCTTTCTCTCTTCCAATGCCAGCATCTTCCTAGCTGTTTATACTCATGTGCACCTCAACAAGTTTCTAGGTTGGAGAGTTCGCCTTGATGTCATCTCTTTTTTGTGTATGTTGTCTGGTTCTAGCAACTCTCTTAATCCTAACCTCCCCAAGACATTTGCTCATCTTTTCAGTTGTTTTCCAAAATCACTTACACACACATACAATCTATAAGAGTCAACCTCAACAGTTTCCCAGCTGCCCTTTCCTATTTTTGCTTCCTTAGAAGTAACTACTTTTCAACTCTTTTAAGTTTATCCTTTCTTTTATCATATTGCTAAATAACGTATCTTTATTGCTATTGTTAATTTTTTAGTATTAAATACTATGTATTGATTTCTCACTATGGAAGATGAGCTTTCATACCTTCCCCTGCCCACCCCATTTACTTGTATATTTCCCACCCCCACTTCCCGATATGATGACATCACACGCATGCCATTTAGAATTCAGCTATGTAACAACTATGATTATATTTCCTTTCATGTATATTTTGTTTTCTCTGGAGTTTTAAAGAAAAGGTCATTTTTCTCATTTGCTTAACTTTCTATGCGCTTATTGCTAATTCAATCCCCAATTCTCTTCCACTTATCTAAGTCACTCTTCAAGAAGTTCATTCACACTATCCTTTTCATACTCTATCCTTTTCGTCTTCTTCCAAGTCTTTCCCTCAGACTAAATATTTAGTCCGGTTTCTCTCCAACTCTGATTCATGGCTCTCTCATTTACCATCGTCCTGGAGATTTTGCTTGCCTCTCATCTGTGTTGAGTTGTCTGTTCCTTTATCTTATATCTTTTCTCAGCATACTCTCTTGTTTTGGTGATGCCCCCAAATTCTCTAAAAGCCTCCTGAAAAAGAGCTATCTTGGAACCTGATTGATGCTTTGGTGAGATATTAAATTCTAGGATGGGAAACATTTTTCTTCAGAATTGAGAAGGCATCATTCATTTGTTTTCTGGGTGCCACTAAGAAGTCTGAAGCCATTCTGATTCCGGCTCCTTTGAATTTGACTTGGATTTTCTCTCTTGTCTTAGTCTATTTTTCATACATACTGCTGGGCTCAGGGTGATGGCTTTCCATCTGGCAATTCATGTCCTACAGTCATAGGAAATATCCTTGACTTATTTCATTGACAATTCCTTCCTTCTCTGTCCACTTATTTTGGAATTCCTATTATTTGAATGTTGGACCCTTCTGGATTGGTCCTCTAATTTTCCTTTTATTCCCCTACTATTTTCTATCTTGTTTCCTTTTGTTCTACTCTCTGGAGGTTTCTTCTACTTTACCTTCTAATTCTACTGAATTTTTCATTTTGCTACCATGCTTTTAATTTCTAAGAATATTTCTTGCTCTCTAAATCTTTATTTTTGGCATCCTGATCTTGTTTTAGGAATATAATACCTTCTCTCATTTCTCTGAGAATAGCAAGGATTTTTTAAAAAGTTTTATTCTCCCTGCATAGTCCTGTGTTTTTTGTTTTGTTTTTTTTTCTTTCTCTCATCCCACTTCTGTTTGTTTGCTTTGGCCCTATTCTTCATGTCAGTTAATGGCTTTCCTCAGCTGTCTGTTAATCTCTGATTGCCTATTCAAGTTTAAGGGTAAAGTACTATAATGAACTGAAATGTGTCTCTCCCCAAATTCATACGACAAAGCCCTAACTCTCAATGTGACAGCATTTGGAGCTAGGACCTTTAAGGAAGTAATTAAGGGTAATAAGGTCATAAGGACAGGACCTTAATCCAATAGGACTATAAGAAGAAGAGATAGAAAACCCTCTCTCTGCGCACTCAGAGGGAAAAGAACATGTTGGGACCCAGTGAGAAGGTGGCCATCTACAAGCCAGGGAGAGAGGTCTTACCAGAAACCAACCCTGCCAGCACCTTGATCTTGGATTTCCAGACTCCAGAACCGTGACAAATAAATTTCTGTTGTTTAAAGCCACCCTGTCTGTGGAATTTAGTACGACAGTCCTAGGAGACTGATACAGGGACTAAAAAGCTGACTGAAATTTCTGAGCCTATGCCCGGGCTTGTCAATGTCTTACTACAGGGTGATCTGGCTAGACTGTTTGATTCTGGAACTTCTGATGTCAACATCTTTTATGTCTTGGACTGGTCAGGTTTCCCAAAGAAACTCTTCCAAACTCTTGCTGGGAAGGCAGAGGCATGTATGGCGGCCAGCATTCCACCTGCTCAATGAACAGAGACATGTGATGTCCATATACTGACAGACTCTTCTTTACCCTCAACTGTGCCCCGTGGCCACCAGTCCAGAGGCCTTGCATCTTCCTGTGATGGTTAATTTTATGTGTCAACTTGACTAGGCCATGGGGTGCCCTGACATTTGGCTAACATTATTCTGGGTGTGTCTGTAGGGTTTTCTGGATGAGACTGACATTTGAATTGGTAGACTGAGTAAGGCAGATTTGCTCCCTTTAATGTGGGTGACCTTTATCCAATCACTTGAAGACCAAATAGAACAAAAAGCCTAAGTAAGGGGGAACTCCTCCTGTCTGACTGGATGGGCTGGGACATTGGTCTTTCCTAGCCTCTGGACTTGAACTTTAACATCGGCTCCTTCTGGGTCTTGAATCCGTCAGCTTTAGCATTAGAACTTATACCACTGGCCCTCTTGGTTCTCAAGCCTTTGGACTGGAACTGGAACTACTTATCGGCCCCGTGTCTCCAGCATGCTGGCTGCCAATCTTGGGACTTCTCAGCCTCCATATATATATGTGTGTGTGTGTGTCTACATACACATCCTGCTGGCTTTCTTTCTCTAAAGAACTCTAACACATATCTCCTTCAGAGAACAAGCCTCCCGTCTTCTGTCAGGGTAGGTGAAGAGATGTTACCTGGAAGCCTTAGTTGGGGAGGAAACAGAGAAATCTAACTGCTTCTTAAATTGTCAATTTTCTTCATTTTAGTCATCTCCCTTCCTGCCTCATTCTCCCTTCCAGAGGTGCCAGCCAATTCTTGGGCCACTTAAGAATTCTGTGGGGCTTCACTGGTGGTCCAGTGGTTAAGACAACGCGCTTCCACTGCAGGGGGCGCAGGTTCGATCCCTGGTTGGGGAAGTTCCGCATGCCGTGAGGTGCGGCCAAAAAAAAAAAAAAAGAAAAAGAAAAAGAATTCTGTGGTATGCATTAAGTTGATTATCAGTTTGGATTTGGGCTTTTCCTCCCCACCAGGTAGGTATTTAGGTTTCCCTGGGGTGGTGAGGTTAGTTGGCAACTGTCTATCTCCTTGTCACAGCAACTTTGCTGTTGCTTCTTCTGTTTTCTTTATCCTTGTAGGTTAATAATGCCTGAAATAAAAATCTCTGCGCTGTAGTTTTAGTAGGATTTGGGACAGAACGAAATTATAACTGTCTTGAACTTTCTTTTCAAACTTGAAGCCAAACTTATCCTTTGAAAAATTTTTAGTACTCTTAAAAAAAACCCCTTAAACCACTTAGTGTACACATACACACGTAACTTACAAACTCCTTTTACAAAAGAAGCAATGTAAAGACATAGTAAATGATAATCTAACATTAGAATCCACTGTATAAAAGTGAAGAAGCTTTAGATAATGCTAGAATTTTTTTTTTGCGTTTTTCTTGTTTATTTTTATTGTGTTTTTAATGGAGAAATACATCAGCTGTTTTCAAAATAGTGCTTGAAAAATACACGGAGTACAGATACTATAAAACAAAGCAAACTCCAGTCATGAGATACTACGCATACCATGTGAAAAAAATAGCCTGATATTCAGGTAATGAAAACTAGAATTAAAAAGCTCCAACTTTCCAGCTTGGTAAAACAAGTACAGTTACACGAAACATTTAACAAACTAATTTTTCCCCAGTGTGTGAACAAAATGACAAGACTAAATCTGTGCCTGGCAATTTCAGTGACACAACAGCTATTCGAAATACACACGTTCTGTACACACTTCACCTGATTTGTATGTATTCTGTTTGTGTATCTTTTCTTTTTTTAATGAATTTATTTAATTTATTTATTTATTTTTGGCTGTGTTGGGTCCTCATTGCCGTGCGCGGGCTTTCTCTAGTTGCGGCGAGCGGGGGCTACTCTTTGTTCTGGTGCATGGGCTTCTCATTACAGTGGCTTCTCTTGTTGTGGAGCATGGGCTCTATGTGCACGGGCTCAGTAGTTGTGGCGCGCGGGCTCAAGAGCGCAGGCTCAGTAGTTGTGGCTCATGGGCTTAGTTGCTCCATAACATGTGGGATCTTCCTGGAGCAGGGATCAAACCCACGTCCCCTGCATTGGCAGGCGGATTCTTAACCACTGCGCCACCAGGGAAGTGCCTGTTTATGTTTCTTTAATATATACACTAGTAGCATTCTTTTGTTCTAGAGGCTGTGCATGAGTAAATAAATGCCATAATGCATAAGATCAGTCTCTACTGGCAAAGGGCATTTGAAAATTGCATGCTACAACTCTTTGTTGTTCCAAACACAACGGATTCTGTGTTCTCTGAAGACTGTGCTCAAAGAGAGAAGAAACTGTGTGTTCTGGTTATAAAAAAACAATCAAAGGTGTTACAGTTGTGCTTATTACCCTTTTGGTCTAGCTGGCACTTACAGACAGTCTTAACCTATACTCTTAATATACATACCATTCCTTGTAGGACAGCCATAAAGGTAAGATGAAACGTCAATAAAATGCTTGGCACAGTGTCTGCATATAGTAATCACTCAATAAATGATAGCTCCTATTATCAGCTTGCGAACTTCTTAATGAGTCTTCCAATTAATGTAACTGTGACAGTTCAATAATATCACTTGTATTTATTATCTTATCACAAGCTAAAGTATAACAAATGTCTGTGTAGCTATAGTTACAAACATATGAGACCCTCATAAATTTTCTTCATAAATGACTAGATATATATCTCCATAAAGTCAAAGAATGATGATGACTTTCACACTGGCACGGTGTACAGCAACATCGGAAAACAATGTTAGCTATTGTTTTCTAACCATTACTTCAATTCATGTATCTATGTTCAAAAGCAAAGAATTCCAGTATCCTCAAATCTTACTTTACAGAATTAGTATTACATTATGGCTTCTCCTGCTTCACATCCCTTACCCTGGCTTATCAAGTCTGACATGATCTGACCCTTGTCCACCTCACCTACTTCATTTCCTACAAGTTTCCGCCTCACCCACGATAATTCAGCCACGTCGCTCTCCTCTTTGTTTCCCACGCCATCCCTTTCAAAGGCTGTTGGGTGAGATATTCCCTCTGCCTAGAATCTTCTTTCCTAGAATCTTGACAAGGCTGGCTGCCTATTCTGATCTGAATTCATTTATCACCTCCACAGAGGCGATAACTTTGTGGCCTTTGGATCACAAAGGATCCATCCAGCCGTTACTGATTCTATTAATCTATTTTAATTTGCTACATACTCTCTGGTATTTTGCCAACTTTTGTTTGCTGTTCTCCCTGTGCACCATGAGAGGAGCATCCCGGCCACATTGTGCATCACTGCAGTGTCAGGCACATAGGAACCTAATACATACAGTGCTGAATGAATTGAGAGAAAAAGATCATAAAGGCAGTCCTCGTGATTACAAGTTAGGGCTGGCAAAAACCTTCAATCCCACACTTAAAAAATATTGGAGACTCTGTGACCACCTAGAGGCGGGGGATAAGGGAGGGTGGGAGGGAGGGAGACACAAGAGGTAAGAGATATGGGGATATACGTATATGTATAGCTGATTCACTTTGTTATAAAGCAGAAACTAACACACCATGGTAAAGCAATTATACTCCAATAAAGATGTTAAAAAGTATATATATGGGAGAGTATTAAGTTTCAAGTCCTTATGTCTGGTTACTTGGGTCCCTTATATCAGACCTGAGTGCTTGACATGGGGTCTACCACGGAAGACTGGGCCTGAAAGCACAGTTTTTAAGGCATGGGAATTTTATCTTTTCTAAAAACCAGAAAACAGAAGTTTATTTTTAAATAATATTTTTGTTTAATCTTTTAAACTGTTCGCTTTCCAGGCCTTCAAGATTAAAAGATTACTAAGCATTGATGATTTTAACAATTAAACAGGTGTTAAAAACAAGGCAACAGGCCCAAAATGGAGGATAGTCTGTGCTAAGCCTCATGTCAGCAAACCAAGACTTATTTATAGTTTCAGCTCTTCCAGAAATGGAATACTGAACCAGTGAATCAGAAATCACCTGATCAGAATTAGTGAGGTCATCTGCCTGATAGGCCCCTGCCATCCGTTGTAAGGAAAGTAACCTTGCAATAACCAATCTGCTTTTTGCCCAGTAAAACTTCCTTGTCCTGCTCTCTTCTGCCTATTAAAGTCCTTCATACTGTAAGCTCCTCAGACTGCCTCTCAATCTGCTAGACTGGATGCTGCCCAATTCATGAATTACTGAATAAAGCCAACAAGATACTTAAATTTTACTCAGTTGAATTTTTTAAACACAGTTTATTAAAAAAAATACCTATATTAAAATGTTTTCTTAAACTGAGATATTAACAGATGATTGGTTCTTCACCTTTTGTGGAATAGGATCACTTTAAGAATGTAATGGGGACTTCCCTGGTGGCGCAGTGGTTAAGAATCCGCCTGCCAATGCAGGGGACACAGGTTCGATCCCTGGTCCGGGATGATCCCATATGCCATGGAGCAACTAAGCCCGTGAGCCACGACTACTGAGCCTGCACTCTAGAGCCCGCAAGCTACAACTACTGAAGCCCGCGTGCCTAGAGCCCGTGCTCCGCTACAAGAGAAGCCACCACAGTGAGAAGCCCGCACACCGCAACAAAGAGTAGCCCCCGCTCTCCACAACTAGAGAAAGCCCGCACCCAGCAACGAAGACCCAACGCAGCCAAAAATAAATAAATAAAATAAATAAATTTATTAAAAAAAAAAAAGAATCTAACGAAAACCAATGAATTCCTCCTCCAGGAAAAGAAAAATACTTATAGACTCTTCCACTGCTCCACACAACCTCAGCTGGTTTCCAGACCCTCTGAGGCCTATGGATGGACTAACCCAGGCCAAGAAACGCCAGCACAACTTCAAATTCCTCTAGAAGCTCCTCAAGGTATGGGAATTTTAGAACATTCGTCTCACCACCTACTGACTTCATAAAGAAGGCCAGTTTATCCTTTTCTTGTTTCATTATTTTAAAAAATCAAGGAAAGTTAATGCTATAATTTTAATTTCCAGAAGCACAATATATTGTAAGACTGCATAGTGTGTGATTCAGGATCCACAATGTAGAAGGTATTATTTAACACGTTTTGTATCATTAATTTTCAAGACTCTTAGTAACACAGCTTCAGTTGCCCAAAAAAATCAGTATTGGAGAGCCTAACATTAATGAAAGAAATTAGTAAATGATGAAGGTATATAGTTCCGAACTTTTAAACAAGTTATATTCTATAACTTTGTTTTTAAGTTGTTTGTTTGGAAACGGGTGGTACTTTTTTCATTATAAATGATGATTACATTCTGATAGAACTCCCATACCTCCCCAAACCCAAAACAATAACAACAAAAAAAACATCTAACCAATTATTTAACCTGTAGATCATGTGCGTTGTTTTAATTACATTTAAATGTTATTTATAAACTGCTTCTATGAATTCTTTTCCAGTTTCAGGTCATATTGTACAAATCTTATAATGGTCTCTTTTTCTTTCTGTCTCAGATCTCTGTAAGCCCAGATTCTAGAAGAGCTGTACTGTCTTTGTTCTTGACCTGTTTTTCTCTGCTAGGTTTTATATGAAGCATGTTCACTAATCAGATGTTCAAGTATGTTTTTCTCACAAATGAACCTGTTTATCAAAGTTAGTGTCTTTATGCAGCTTCTTCAGCAATTATGTGGTCAGTCTACATTTAATCTTTCATTCCATTCAACAATCATTCATTGTCGGTACCTGCCATCTATGAGGAAACGTCCTACTGTGGACAGGAAGTAAACAGACAGCAGTAAGCCATTCAGGTGACACAAATCACTGTGTACATTGGTCCTTATTATGGATGGCTTTAGGATATTTATATACTCCAAAAACATTGACCTTTTTGGGAAAACTGGCCTTTTTCTGGGAAGAATGCATATGTATACACATGTATGCATGTATGTATGTGTAATAAATATTATATATATGTGTGTATATATATATATACGTATATATATGTGTGTGTATATATATATATGTGCGTGTGTGTGTGTGTGTGTGTGTGTGTGTGTGTGTGTGTGTGTGTATCATCAGATTCTCAAAAAATGTTAAAAACCACTGACCTAGAATTAGAGGTAGATAAAATCTCCTATAAACTACTCAGTTGGTGTCCATGGAAGCCAATATTCTTGACATGTTTGACGTTCTGAGAGGGCCAGCTGAGCACCAGGTGGGAGCGGGTGGAAGACAGTAACACAGGGAGTGATGTCCTAGCCTGCTCATGCCACTGGGCAAATCAAAAGACAGGAAGTGAAGCAGGCGCTCCCTCTTTAAGAGGCAGCTCAAAGCAGATCCTTTGGGAGTCTGAAGGCTCATTCCAGGTGGCTTCTCACAGCTTTAGTTATAACCCACATACAGTCCCTCTCCCTTGGAAGAGTTCTAATAAAGAACCGTTTTTCCCATCTCATCCTATTTCCAATGATGTCCGGCATCACTTGCTCAGTCTTTGATAGACTGAGCACAAAATTTGCCCACAGTTTCATGCTGTTTATGCTACTCATTGTTTTGTTAGGCTTAAGTGCCGAAGAGAAAGAATCCACAAGACCTATGGAAGGATAAGTGGACAGATATGGTCAAGTTAAGTAACACCTTACTAATTCATAAGCAAGAGGGTCAGTAGGTCACAGAGATTCAGGACACCATCCTAATCAGTGATAGGACACATAAATCTTTCCTGAAAAATATTTGTTTAGGACAATGACATCTAGATCTAGTAAGACAGTTAAGAATTAAAAATGAGAGACTATGATATTTTTTAACCTTTGCAAACTTCCTCCAAGTTTTCATTCTGTTTTTCTGTTTTCAACAGACATCAGCAAAAAAGTCAAAGTGAAAATGAAGTCTGGGCATAGTGATGAAGGGTTTAAACCCTGGGTCCTACCTGAAGCTGGTCTGGGGGTGAAAGAAAACATGGCAACTGTTGGGAAGACAAAGGGAGGTGCCTGGGATTCAATGCCAGATTCTGACCCTGAACACTTACAGACACGCCTTACGATAGATAGCTAGAGCAGCACTGTGGTCTGCCTATGGCCGCTGTCCATTGACCCATTTGGGCCCTATTATCTATTCCATGGGTGAAACACTGGGTAAATAATTTTACCATGTGAAGCCTCAGAGCACAGATTCCTACATCTTCAAGGTTGTCATGCTGGTTAAAGCATTTTGCCTTTAAATGAGTAAAAATTTGGCTCTAAAATTCTATACATTTAAAACAGAAATTGAGAATTCTGTATTTTAATTAAGTCAGAGCTTTATTTTAGGCACTGCTTTTCTTTCTCCCTTGCCACTATAATTTATTATTGATAGCATGGCTAGGAAGCAGAGTACAGAGCCAGAATGCCTGGTGTTAAATCCTAACTCCACCACTATCTGTGTGACTTTGAGTGAGTTACTTATACCCTTTGTGCCTCAGTTTCCTCAAATGTAAAATGGGGATAACAACAGTCGCTACCCAGGGTTGCTGTGAAGATTAAATGCATCGATACACACAAAGCATCAAAAATGTGCTTGGTACATGGTGAACATTATACAAGGTGTAAGCTGCCAGCATCCTCTAGCTTACAAGCCATAGAGATCCTTCCTGTAAAGTCTCTCTTGTTCATTCTTTCCTGTCTACTCCTAAATTCACCACCAACACTTAGACCTCTGTCACCTCACGGCAACACTATTTCCTTACACTCTCAATTCCTACCTGCAGCCTTTCTCCACTTGGATGCATCCTGCATATTCTTCCTAATTTCATCTTCCTACAATATTGCTGAAATTGCATCACTCCTCTGCTCAAAAACATCCAAACAGCAGATGTTGCCTACTAACTACAGATGATGCACTTCTTTTTTTTTTTTTTTTTTCCTGGTCACTTTGTGCAGCTTGCAGGATCTAAGTTCCCCAACCAGGGATCGAACCTGGGCCATGGCAGTGAAAGTGCCAAGTCCTACTCACTGGACCGCCAGGGAAGTCCCAGATGATGTGCTTCTGATGGCTCAGCTTGTGATTGTTATCTAGGTTCCCAGGGGCTAAGGTTGTGAGTCTAGGTGTGATTACAGAGTCAGAATTCCCTTGACTGGCCTCATTCCATCTTCTAAAACGTCCTTCTCATGATTTACTATAAACCCTGCATTTCAGAGGAACTAAACTCATCTAACTCATCATTTTCTAGAAACATCTTGTCCCTTACTTCTAATATCTTTCATATAGCAAAAACCTCAGCTTAAAAGTTTCTGACAGTGACCTTGATCATCACACTCACAAGCCTCTAAGTGTTAACAGCCTTTTGTATCACTCTTACAGCAGTGAAGACACATTGCCCTGTAGTACTGCCATTTACACCATCTTTCTCTTCTTTCTGGATTATGCTATTTCAGAATAAGGAATGCCTAGGGATCATCTTGATACCTCGTGTAGCACCCAGCCCAGCTCCTGGCATATAGAAGCTTATCTGATACCAGATAGATTAGTTAATGTAATCCTACCTGTAGCTTTAACTATAATTTTTAAAATAGCAGATATGATTGCCAAAGTGATCGAGAGACTTAAGTTACTCCCCAGAGCCATGTTTTTGGTCATCATGGGCACTATGCCTGCTGCGGTTACATCACACTGATGAGAGGGGCCGGCAGAGAGCCTTCTTCCAACTTCCAGTCTGTCCCTCTGTTAAGTCAAATTAAACTACTCCACAGTGCTCTTTAGGCTCCTCTCTAATGCAAGAGGATTTCAGGAACCTGACAAATTATCCATTTGGATAACCTTTCTAGACCTTTGAAGAACTCACTGATTTTCATTTTAATAGCATCAAATGAACCAAAAGGGCTGCTCCCTGGGGGTCTTGGGGCTCCTGGGCTCTCTAAGATTTAACATCAAATTAGTTGGGAAGAGATCCATCAATTACTGGATCTTGGCATTAACTCTGTAATGTCCCCAGTGATTTCAATCATATGTTTCTGGGCTTGATTCCAAGTAGAATCAAGCATAACTTAATCCCACCAACTGGAATTTACATATAGGATTCTTCCTCCACATTTGTTTGTCCTAAAATAACAAGTTCAAATCACCCAAAAAGTAGTTTGAGAGGACACTTTTTGACTTCACAGATAACAAAGGTCCAGAGGAAAGACAGTAAAGGAATATAAGGTACATGGAAAGTATTTCTGACTCCCATGGTACGACCTTGACACTGAGTAACATCCCGATAGAGTGGTGAATCTCATAGCATTTCGCATTTCAGGAGAAATATGTCACTCATGACCGATGAATTCCCCCTAAGTGTTAAAGATATTTCACCCACGAATTTCCCTATAGCTCCTCTTGATCCACACAAGTTTTTCATCTGCACAGTTTTTGAGAATGAAAGTTCTACATGTACTTAATTGCTGTGTAAATGAACAGGCACCTCAATGAAACACATTTTCTGCCTTTCCAGTTTCAGTTTCCCCTCTCTGTCACTGCACACTCAACTTAAAGTATCTTGTTTAAGGACCTACTGTATAGCATAGGGAACTCTATACTCAATATTAAGTAACAACCTAAATGGGAAAAGAATTTGAAAAAGAATAGATACGCATACAACTGAATCACTTTGCTGTACACCAGAAACTAACACAACATTGTTAATCAACGATACTCCAATATAAAATAAAAAGTTAAAGAAATAAAGTGTCTTGCTTGGGGGGAGGGATAAATTAGTAATTTGGGATTAACAAACACATACTACTATACATAAAATACATGAATAACAAAAATTTACTGTATAGCACAGGGAACTGTATTCAATATCTTGTGATAACCTATAATGGAAAATAATCTGAGAAAGAATACACACACATACACATAAAATTGAATCACTTCACTGTACACCTAAAACATTATAAATCAACTATACTTCAAGAAAAAAAAAGTATCTTGTTTAAAAATATTGTAGCCTAAGGATTAAAAGCTGATAGAAAAAAAATCGAAAGATTTAGAATAGATTTAAACTAAGAAATGAAAAATCTTTTATTTTTTAGAAATATTTCTCGATTTTACAATAATCAATCAATCAATTAATTAATTAATTTTTGGCTGCGTTGGGTCTTCGTTGCTGCCTGCGGGCGTTTTCTCTAGTTGCAGTGAGCGGGGGCTACTCTTCGTTGTGGTGTGCGGACTTACTGCGATGGTTTCTCTTGTTGCGGAGTATGGGCTCTAGGCACGCAGGCTCAGTAGCTGTGGCTCGCGGGCTCTAGAGCACAGGCTCAGTAGTTGTGGTGCACGGGCTTAGCTGCTCCGTGGCATGTGGGATCTTCCTGGATGAGAGATTGAACCCGTGTCCCCTGCATTGGCAGGTGGATTCTTAACCACTGTGCCACCAGAGAAGACCCCTTTAGACTACATAACTGTAGCAGTCCAACCTATCATAAAATTGAAAGTGGGAATTAAACCACTAAGATTTTTGAGTTTTCAAGGCCTGTATTTTCTTCCTATCTTTGATCCTATTAAATACTTGAGAGTAAACATTCTTTTTTTTTTTTTTTTTTTACACAACGTATTTATTTATTTATTTATTTATGGCTGTGTTGGGTCTTCGTTTCTGTGCGAGGTCTTTCTCTAGTTGTGGCAAGTGGGGGTCACTCTTCATCGCGGTGCGCAGGCCTCTCACTATCGCGGCCTCTGTTGTTGCGGAGCACAGGCTCCAGACGCGCAGGCTCAGTAATTGTGGCTCACAGGCCCAGTTGCTCCATGGCATGTGGGATCTTCCCAGACCAGGGCTCGAACCTGTGTCCCCTGCATTGGCAGGCAGATTCTCAACCACTGCGCCACCAGGGAAGCCCCGAGAGTAAACATTCTTATGCTAAAAATAGATAAGTACACAGTGAAGAAACCACGTGATCGAAATTAACATTACCAATAAGGGGCAAAAAGACATAATGTGCCTCCAGATGTGACATTCTGAGAAGAACATAACATCATTTATTTAGTTTAATAGGGCCAAATATATAACATGAATTTAATCATGAGGAAAATTCAAACCCCAATTGAGGGACATTCCATAAAATAACTGGCCAGTACTCTCAAAAACTGTCAATATGTCATGAAATATAAAGAAAATCTAATAAGAAACTGCTATATAAAAAAATAAATAAATAAAATTTTTAAAAAAGGAAGTGAACATCTTTGAGGGGCCATTATCCTGACTATTATGGGGACTTTTGGTGAGGTTTTTTTTTAATTTCAGGATTAATTCCAATTGAGATTTAACTCTTTTCTTTTCCAGAGGCTTTTCCAGTATAGACAATATGGTCAAATACTAAATAAATACGAAAAAAAAAAAAAGAAAGAAAATCCGAGGAACTGTCTTGATTAAAGAGGACTAAAGAGATTAAATATAAGATTCTGAATTGAGTCCCATATCAGAAAAATGACAGCTATGAAGGGCACTGTTGGGCTTCTTGACAAAATTGGAATCTGAACTGTAGATTAGGGAAAGTACAGTACCAGTGTTAAATTTCTTGAATATGATAACAATATTGTGATTATATATAAGATCCTTGTTTTTGGGAAACACACACTAAATATTAAGGGGAAAAGGGGCATGACGTCTGTCTGTAATCTACTCTGAAATTGTTCAGGGGAAAAATCTATGTCTAAGTCTCTGTTGCTTGAAAGAAAGCAAATTCAGCAAAATGTTAAAAACACTGATAAATCTTGGTAAAGGGTATACTGGAGATATAATCTTACAACTTTTCTGTAAAGTTTAAAATCATTTTTAGGAAATAAATTTCTAGGGCCTATAAATAAAAAAAAAAAATCACTGCTATGACAGAAAACAACTTTGGAAACCAACACTTTTTGGTCGAAATGTTCTAAAATTATTTTGAATTTCTGGGATAAATACTTATTTTACTGTTTACTATGTATAAAACAGATAACTAATGAGAACCTACTGTATAGCTCAGGGAACTCTACTCAGTTTCTGTGGTGACCTAAATGGGAAGGAAATGCAAAAAAGAGGGGGTATATGTATAAGTATAGCTGATTCACTTTGCTGTACAGTAGAAACTAATACAACATTGTAAAGCAACTATAGTCCAATAAAAATTAATTATTAAAAAAAAAAAGAGCATGGAGCAAAGAGTCAAAGAATGGAGTCTAAGTCTCCAGCGTTTCACTTAGTAGTTGCTTAGCGAGTTTACTTAACTTCTCTGAGCTTCAGCTAACTCATCTGTAAAGTAAAAAATAATACCAGATACCTGAAAGTATTGTTGGAAGAATAACACAGGACAAACTACAGGAAAGGCACAGACTATATGATTCTGGCATGTGTTACATTCAAACAATGGAAGTTTCTTTTCCCTGCCCTTTGAATCTTATATATCACTTCTATAAAGGTGCTTTATTATGAGTAGCAAAAATAATCAGGACATTCATCATAGATTATATGATCTCAGAACGTAACTAGTACAGTTTTATCCATTTGAATGCTTATCTGGTTATATTTGATTTGTTAGTCCTTAATTATGAAATAAACATGATTCTAAGAGGCAGGAGTTAGAAAAGAGTGTCATATTAAATTACCAAATATATTCTGTTGACCTAAATACACATTTAACATTAGCTCTAATACTTGGAACTACACTTATAAATCCCTTGGAAGGTTACAAATATGGAGTTATTAATGAACCACAGTTATCACAGAAAAAAATAAGGTCAAGAAATAAGATAGATCATAAGGTTCTTTATCTTTAGAAGTTACTCCAAAGTCTACTCAGTTCTAAACTTGTTATTAAGGTAATAAAAAGTGAGTTCAAATTGAATATTACAATTTTAATAAATCAAGTTCATATAAAAGGCGTAAAAGAATTATGTAGATCCTTCTAACTTTTCTGAAACTTATATAAAGCAAAGCATGTAATCATCACTGAAAAAGTCAAACTAAAATATAATAACGATGACTTTGCAAAGGATAGAATTTATATTCCTTTATTTAATATAAATTCACTCAGTCCTTCTCAACCTTAATACCCACCACCATTCAGCATCTGAGAGACAAACTTATACCCACATATCTTCCCACTGTTTTGGTGATTATAAATTCATAAAAGAAGCAGGATAAAAATAAATGCCAAAATGAAAGCAAGAAATTAAAATATCATAAGAAACAAGTTAAGTGCATTTTTTTTCTACAGAAGTTAAAAAAAAAAAGATTTTCTGTAGGGTCACGATGAAGTACAAATTCAGACTGCTATCACTGAACTCAAGGCTCTCAAATCATATCTGACTCTTCATTGTCCTAAAGTTGGGTTATTTTAGAAAACTTGAAATACTAGGATTCCCAAGACAAACTCATGGTTCCAAAGTATAGCCATCCGTGATTTTTTCTTACAATGGCTTGTATTTAACAGAAGAGTCATAAGAAAGGGTTTCAGGTATCAACAAAAATCTGTGCTTTTCCTATCTTTACCATCCTGAACATAACATGGCTCCATCCTGGAGTTACAGTCTACACGTGTCTAGTCCTGTGGGTCTGACTACATGAAAGCTGATTTATGTGATAATGGAATTCAGTTTGTTAATGTCACATCAGGACTTCATAAAAAGTTAGGCAGTTCTCTGTGGTAGGCAGGCAGGCAGGCAGGCAAGAGGTCAGAGGGCAGAAAATTAGGGGGAGTGGTGAGCATACACTGAGAGAAGGTTGGGATTTTCTGAAGAATGATTTAGGCTGAGAGGAATCAGGAGCAAGCTTTTCGAAAACAAAACAAAATGAAACAAAAAAGAAAAACAGAAAATCCACCTGTGGCAGTAAAAATAAACAGTGGTCTCACTAGTGCTACCTCTTCCCTAGTTTTGGGAGTGAGAAGCCTACAATGGGTCTCATGGGCTAACATCAAGGTGCTGGCAGTGCTGTGTTCCTTCTGGAGTGTCTAAGGGAGAATCTGTTCCTGACCTTTTCCAGTTTCCAGAGGCCATGTGCATTTTTTAGCTCATGGTCCTGTCCTTGAACTTCAAAGCATATTATTCCGATCTCTGCTTCTGGCCTTACATCTCCCTCCCTCTAACTTTAACATTCCTGCCTTCCTCTTACAAGAACCCTTGTGATTACACTGATCCCACACAGATAATCCACAATAATTTCTCCATTTCAAATGCTCTAACTTAATCACATCTTCAAAGTCCTTTTTACTCTGTAAGGTAACATATTCACAGGTTTGGGGATTAGGGTGTGGACATCTTTGAGGGCCAATTATTCTCTCTACCACAGCTGGTCTCATTGCCGCCATTTTGAGCCATACAATCAACTAATTTAATTATTAATAATGTTTAACATTCCTAGTTCACATTCAAGAAAAAGTCATTCAATTTATTGATTACACAAACAAAAAGTCATTGGATTCACAATAAAGTAAAAGGTGAAAGAATAGGGAAATGCCGAAAACATATTTAGGCCGATCTAGAAAAATAAAGCACCCAAATTTTCTAAACATGGTTTGAAAGGCGGCCTTAAAACCAAATGATAGAGAATCAAAGATTATTAAGAGTTTCAAGGGGCCTTAGAGATCATTCAATTCAATTCTCCATTGTTAAACGAATACCATGTGTATAAAAACTCACACGAAGTAGGTAGGCTGTTCCCAACCACCTCTCTGGATTATAATCTAGCTCATACTTCCTAATGTTAGTTACTACAGTCATCATAAAAGACTCTGTTAAGTGATCTGCTGAAATCTATTAAAAACAAAACTATGATCAGGCTAAACACTCTACCAAAAGAGGAAATTAAAAGAGAAATGATATGTCCAGAAAAAAGAAACTTAAAAGACCCACTGGAGGGCTTCCCTGGCTGGTGGCACAGTGGTTAAGAATCCAACTGCCAATGCAGGGGACATGGGTTCGAGCCCTGATCCGGGAAGATCCCACATGCCACGGAGCAACTAAGCCCATGAATCACAACTACTGAGCCTGAACTCTACAGCCCACAGCCACAACTACTGAGCCCGTGCGCCACAGCTACTGAAGCCTGCGCACCTAGAGCCTGTGCTCTGGAACAAGAGAAGCCACCGCAATGAGAAATCCATGCACCCCAACAAAGAGCAGCCCCCGCTCACCGCAACTAGAGAAAGCCCACACGCAGCAACAAAGACCCAATGCAGCCAAAACCAAATAAAAATAAAATAAATTAAAAAAAAAAAGACTCACTGGAAGAATTGAATACAATCGTGTAAGCATCCCAAAATATTCCTTCTGAAAAGAGAAGTCAAAACGAAAATAATCTTGAGAAAAGGGGCTCCCCTTGACATATGTTTTGAAATCAATTTAGAATAAAGTATAATGGACAATCTAGAGTTTAAAAACTCTTGAAAATATTTTTACCTCTCCCCCAAGGAAAAACTTTAATTTGAAAATCAGAGACTGTGTAAATAATGTAATTATACTATCAAGTAAGGCAAAAATATCAGAATTCCTTTCATTAAGGCAACTTGATAGTCTATAAAATACTGAGTTGTTAAACTTTAGATCATACTCAGAAACAACAAGCTTTTAAAAACATTTAGAGAAAGTAACAAAGCTCTTTCTATCTGCTTTATTTCTCTGTTTTGCTTTTTTAAAGAACTTATAGGCAGCTAAATTTGGGAGAGCCATTATATGTCATTGTTCTTAAACCTGCATATGATTTAAGAACATTTCTCATTCAACGTGTATTCCAAGCGGTCACCTGGCCTTGGTTTGAATACCTCCAGCAAAAATTCACTCCCTCACAGGGAAATCTACTGGGGACAGTTTCAGCAAAGCTGCCTGGATCAATCTCAAGGATGGCCCTCCAGGTGCCTCAGAAACATGCACCCACACTCCTCAGAGCTGAGGCAGGAAGCATCTACTGTGGCCTCGTTATCCCTAGGGTAATTGTTCTCGAAACTGCAGGTAAGTGAGTTATGATTCTTTTGTGCTAACATATATCTAAAGACATTATCTTAGTTCCAAGATGTAAGACAAGCAAGCAGGTGGATTTAATATCACAATTTAACGTTTTAAACCAATATGAAAATTCCAAAGCTACTCTCATCACCTAAAAATTATTTTTTCAAGTCATAGACCTCTTAAAATAAAGATTTCATTACAACTTCATTATTTTTCATCAAAATTTTCTAAAAACAAAGTCTGGGATTGATAGCTAAGAATCAAATAACTTTTTAAACTTAAGTTACCTTTTCTAGGCAGACTAAGAACCTCAGCCATAATTTTAAAATACTAATAGAATTACTTAAGATTAATGAAGACTACTCAAGGAAGACTCAATGAAATAGAAAATGTAAACATGCAAATGTGACCTTTCGTCTAAAAGTCTAAGGTCACTCCCAATTAGCTTAAGTGATTCCACTATTAAATCTTATACATTAATAAGCTTGCAAAAGCTAAGAAAAAATTTTTAGTCTATCCTGATCATGAAAACACATTGCCTAAGTTATTTTCATTATCAATTTAAGAGGGTTATACTTTTTTGTCAGCAGGCAATAAAGGATTGGCAAAAAATCTGCCCCTCCCACCTATGCAAATGCAAAACTCAACTGTATGCTGCTTTTAACCATTTGATGATTTAAATGATTAAAAAATACACAAAATTTAGTTCATTTATCAGAGCTCTACTATAAAGCATGAAAAGCACTGGGATTTACTTATATTACTACTAGAATTCATGTAAACATAGTTATGGGAAAGGGAAAAGTATACTGAAATTATTCATGTCATTTATCGCAGAAGAACATTTAGCGGGGTGTTGATTTTAGTGGAAATAAAATATACCTAAGAAAACAATATATTTTCACTAAGAGGCACTCTAAAGACAGAATAAAAAGTGTTGTTTGAAAGTAACTGATATTGTGTTCTTCTTCCAATAAGGGGTTAGAGCCCATCTTCATTGTTGATTTTTTAGGCAAGGAAATGGGAAACAAATTAGATAAGAAAGAATGGATATCTATTTTGTAGCAGTGTTTTAGTGACATCCAGTTGCTAAGCAGTTTCACAAAGTACCTACCTTAGGGTAGACAGTTGTTAATTTTTGATAAATTTAGGAAAACCAGGGAGATTCAATGCACATGATATATCCTCTCTTTGATGGCAGGTCATCAAAGAGTTTCATCATTAATACTTAATTCCTTTTATTTAAGATTCTGAATTTTATAAAGATGAAACTCTTCCAGCCTAGTTTTTACCTAGAGCATAATTACAGAAATTTAGAGAAGTGTGTGGATTGAGTTGTATCTCCTGCCAAAAAAGATATGTTGAAGTCCTAACCCCCATAATCTCAAAATGCAGCCTTATTTGGAAAGAGGGTCACTGCAGATGTAACGAGTTGAGATGAGGAATAGGGCAGGTCCCTAATCTAATATGGCTGGGGCCCTTACAAGAAATAGCCACGTGAAGACAGAGACACACAGGGATACCATGTAACAATGAGGGCAGAAAATCAGCTACAAGCAAAGGAAAAAGGTTAGCCGCAAACCACCCAAAGCTAGGAAGAGGCAAGGAAGGATTTTCCTATGTGGTCCAGAGGAAGCCTGCCTCTGGACTTCAGTATTCAGAACTGTCAGACAAAAAATTTCTGTTGTTTTAAAATGAAATGAGCTATCAAACCACAGACATAGAGAAACCTTAAATGCACACTACTAAGTGAAATTAGCTAATCTGAAAAGGATACAACACTCTAGGATTCCAACTATCTGATATTCTGGAAAAGGCAAAATTATGAATACAGTAAAAATAATCAGTGGTTCCCAGGTGTTGGGGGGTAGGGGAGGGATGAACAGGTAGAGCACAGAGAATTTTTAGAGAAGGGAAACTATTCTGTACGATACTATAATGGTAGATACATGTTTTTACACATTTCCACAAATGCAAAGAATGTAGACTGAAATGTAAACTACTGACTTAAGGTGATAATGATGTGCCAATGTAGGTTCATCGATGTAACCAACGTACCACACTCTGGTGGGGGATGTTGATATCAGGGGAAGTTGTATGTGTGTGTGGCAGAGTATATGGGAACGCCACGTACTTTCTACTCAATTTTGCTATGAACCTAAAACTACTCTAAAATATAAAGTCTAAAAAAAAAATGGTTCTGCTATGCCAGGATTGGGTGACAGAAGTCTAAAAATGTAAGGAAGATGCTAAGGGGCTATGTTTAAAAGATAAAAGAGCAAAATAAAAAGCATCTGAAAGCTGATTTTATGCAATGAATTCTGCTTCTGGCTAAGGCAAACCAGCTTGTATCAGACCAATGATCTTGCCAAGAACAATTAGAAAAGGTGAATAAAATTTATAATATGTACTGTTTGAACATCAAAAAGCTACCAAGGCAGTGAGAACCTGAGGAACTAAGATCCTGGAGAGAAGCTCAATATTTGGATCTACTTTTCCCTTCTGGGTATTTATTAATTTGTAAGCAGTGACTGGGAGACGGAGCAGCCAGGTAAAAGCTAAGAGGCTGAGAAACTATGCAGAGCCTGAAGCATTCTCATGATCCTGCAGAGACAAAAATCAGAGATGAAGACCTGCCGTAAAAAAAGGCCCTGCTAACCACCACAGAATTTCAGCTGAGATCCTGAAGAGCTCCACTAAGGTGGTATGTTGGCTCAGGCTTTTTACCAGCTCACCAGAGTTGATTATGTGCATCTCTTCCCAATTTCATGTGCTGTTCAGTGATATCACATTGGTGATTTGAAACTGGCAAGAGTGGAAGTATTTACACTATGGAAATCAGCAAAAGCTATAAATCAGAACCCTTCCTGCTGAATGTCAGGTGTTAAAAACCAACACACCCCTGCCCGCCTTCAAAAAGTAAGGGCAAGCCAGAAATAACCCAATCCTCAGAAAGGCTGAAAAATAGTTTGAAAAATCAATCTCAGATCAATTCAAATAATCAGTCCTTATCTTGGAGTCTAGCAGAAGCAAAATTAAATACTCCAAGAGGAAGATACATTACAGTCTAGAACCTATAGTTTTTTTTTTTTTAATAAACAATGGTAGTCACATAATAAAAATGATCAGGTGTATGGAAAGAGAAGACAAATGATCAAAATCAAGAAAAAAAAGACAATACAAACAAACAAACATTAGATGCAGATATTGGAGAATTCAGTATGGGCTTTAAGGTAACTGATTAAATATGTTTAAAAAATATAGAGGAAAGTATGGGGAACTTCACTAGAACACTGGAATCTATAAAAAAAGAATCAAATTGTAATTCTAGAAGTAAAAAAATTAAAATGAGAAATTCCATATATGGGTTTGATGGCAGATTAAAAACAGATGAATAAAGGATTAGTAAATTAGAATAGCACTTCATAAATTTTAATGTACAGACAACTCATGTGGAGACCAAGAATGACTGAGAAGGTTTGGGATGGGGTGGGGCCTGAGAGCCTGCATTTCCAGCAGCCCCACGGGTGGACAGCAGTGCTGCTTCTCTAGGGACCACACATGCTACTGTTGCTGTTCACCTTGCTATTCACTACTGTGAATAGCAAGAAACTAGAAAAGAGGTGAGGAGAGAACATCCAGAAACAGAAAGAGAACAAAGAAGGAAAAATATAGAAAAGGATAAATTAGACATTGGATATCATAACATGTATAACTGAAATTCTAGAAGAGAAGAGAAAGAGAGAATGGAGCAAAAGAAATACCTGGAGAGAGAATGGCTGACATTTTCCAAAGCTGATGAAAGAGGTCAGGGCAGAGTACAGAAGCTCCAGGAATTCCAAGGAGGAAAAATACAAAGAAAAGTACTCAGCAGGGGGCTGAGGTAGAGAAGGCATCATATCATAAAGATCTGTTGATGTGATTTTTGCCTAATGGAACAAACTCCAGCGAAATACAGGGAAGAGCCACAACGTTTTTGAGAAACTGCTTTCATGAACAAGGAAAAATGACTCAGAGGGCAGAACCAAGAAACCAAAGGGTAGAGCAAATACCAAATTAACAGTCCCAGGGATTACATAGAGTATGTACCCTAATGAGGGGGGAAGGGATGAGGGAGTTTCTGGGGCCATCTTACAATTCCACTTAATACATTAGGTAATTCTAGGTATATTTAAGGGAAAATAATAGAAATACTATACAAACTCTTCCAGCAAAATGTAGAGGAAGGAATACTTCCCAGCTCATTTTATGAGGCCAACATTACTCTGAAACCAAGATTAAGAAGACATTACAAGAAAACTATAGATCAAAATTTTCCGTGAACAAAGATGTAAAAATTCTTCACAAAATTTGAGCAAACTGACTGAAATAATATATCAAAAATAATACATCAGGGCTTCCCTGGTGGCGCAGTGGTTGAGAATCTGCCTGCCAATGCAGGGGACATGGGTTTGAGCCCTGGTCTGGGAGGATCCCACATGCCACAGAGCAACTAGGCTCGTGAGCCACAACTACTGAGCCTGCGCATCTGGAGCCTGCGCTGCGCAACAAGAGAGGCCGCGACAGTGAGAGGCAGGCACACCGCAATGAAGAGTGGCCCCCGCTCGCCGCAACTAGAGAAAGCCCTCCCACAGAAACGAAGACCCAACACAGCCAAAAATAAATAAATAAAATACTGAATACATAACTACTTTAAAAAATAATAATAAGAAGAATACATCATGACCAAGAGAAGTTTATCCCAGGAATGCAAGGTTGATTTAAATATTCAAAAGCCATTCAGTAGAATTCACAATATTAACAGACTTAACACCACAGACCAAATGATTATTTCAATAGATGAAAAGAAAGTGATAAAAGTTTAATTCTATTCATGATTAAAGCGTGTGTGCACACACACATATGGTAAATTAGGACTTAGAAAGGGACTTCCCTAATCCCCAAACTACAGTTAACTGTTATACTGAATGGTGAAATTCTGTAAACTCCACTCTTGAGTTAGGAAAGAAGAGAAAACTACCCAGTTTTATTCAGTAGTGTACTGGAAGTTCCAGGCAATACAATAAGAAATAAAAGTTACGAGGTTGAAAAGGAAGAAGTAAAACTGCAAATATCCTCAGATAATACAATTGTAAACACAGAAAAATTGGAAGAAAAAAAAATCCTACAGAAAAACTATTAGAATAAATAAATTCAGCAAAGTTGATGGGTGAAAGGTAAATATGTTAAAATCAATTCTATTTCTAAATAGTAGTAACAGTTAAAAATGATTAATGATATCAAGGGAATACACACATATGGATAAAAATAATAAATGATATGCAAGGCTTGTATACAGAAAGCTATCATTATTGAGAGAAATTAAAGAAAATTAAAATAACTAAGAGCTATATTTTATTCAAAGATGAAAAACTTGATATTATTACAATGTCAAGTTCCCCCCAAATGATCTATAGAATCAATACAATATCAATTAAAATTCCAGCAGGATTTTTTGGTGGAAGTTGACAAATTTAGAAAGTCAAAGGATCAAGAATAGTCCGGACAATTTTCAAGGAAAAAACATTTGTAATACTTACACTGCCAATATCAAGACTTATTAGAAAGCTACAGTAATTAACTTTGTGATTTTGTGGAGAAATCAACAGACCAAAGGAACAGAATAGTGTTCCAGAACAGACCCACGTGTAGAGACAGTTGATTTATGATAAAGGTGACCAGGCAGAGCAGTGGGTAAAGGATGAGATATTCCATAAGTGGTGATGACTCAAATGGATAACCTTATATTTTTAAAAAAGTCTTGACCTCCATACCTCATAATCTAAACAAAAATAAATTCCAGTTGGATTAAAGATCTAAAAGTAAAAGGCAAAATCATAAAATCTAAGAGTATCTTCTGTGGGGAGGGTATCTTCATGACAATGTGGGGAAGGTAACCTTAAACAGGACCCAAAAAACACTAAAACAAGAAGAAAAATATTGATAAATTCTACATAAAATTAAGAATGCTCTTCAAAAGGCACCATTAAGAGTGCAGACTGGTTATAGAATGGAAGGTACTTAGATTACCATGACCAACAATGGACTTCTATTCAGAAAACACAAATAATTCCTACAAATCAGAGGAAGGAATGGGGGAGGCAACAAACAAAACAGGTAAGCCAAGAGGTAAAGGGGCAAAGGTGTGAACAGGCACTTCATGAAAAAGTGTATCCAAATCTCCAATAAACATATAAGAGGTATTCAATATCAATAGTTGACAGGGAGATAGAAAAACCACAATTAGATTACATTACAGGACTTCCCTGGTGGCGCAGTGGTTAAGAATCCACCTGTCTACGCAGGGGACACGGGTTCAATCCCTGGTCTGGGAAGATCCCACATGCTGCGGAGCAACTAAGTCCGTGCACCACAACTACTGAGCCCTTGTGCCACAACTACTGAAGCCCACGTGCCTAGAGCCCACGCTCCGCAACAAGATAAACCACCGCAATGAGAAGCACACGCACCACAACGAAGAGTAGCTCCCGCTCGCACCAACTAGAGAAAGCCCATGTGCGGCAACGAAGACTCAACATAGCCAAAAAAAAAAAAAAAAAAAAAAAAAGATTACATCACATTCCCATCAGAATGGTTACTAATAAAAACATACTGCCAACTGTTGGCAAGGATACAGAGTCACTAGCATTTTTAGATATACTGCTGCTGGAGCTCTAAATTCAACTAGTTGGGAAAACTATTGCGCAGCATCTAGTAGAGCAGAGTAACTAATCCAGCAATTACACTCCTAGCTAAACACCCAGCAGAAATGTTTACATACACGAGTCAAATAAAAGATACAAGCAGGAAAGCTGACAGCTGTATTAGTTGCAATACTAACAATGGAATGTTGAAAAGACCCAATTCTTCTTTCACGTTAGGATGGACAAATTGTGATTTGCATAAATGGAATACTATACAGCAAAGAAAATGAATGAGATACAGCTACTAGCAAAAACAGACTACTCTCACCAACACAATATTAAATTAAAAAACCCAACATTCAAACACTGATGAATTCTTTCATTTATATGAAGTTTAAAAACAGGTCAAACTAATATGTCAGAATGAGGGATAGTGGTTTCTGTTGGGAAATAGGAGAGGATAGTAAAGAGAAAGGCATGATGAGGACCTCTGGGGTACTGCTAATGTCCTATTTCTTGATCAGACTGAGGGTTACATGGAAGTATTCACTTTATGAAAACATACAGCTGTACACTTTTCTGCAGGTATTTTGAAGTTTAAAAACTTTTTTATTAAAGAAGTTTAAAAAAGAATGAATTAGACTATAAGGACAATACAACAGTAGTTGTTAAGGAGCTGGGGATGGAGAGAGTAGATTACTACAAAAAAAATAAAAGGGAGTTTGGCACGGGGGGCCTGATGGAACCATTCTGTATCTTGATTGTGGGACCAGTTACACTAGTGAATGCTTTCATCAAAATTCAAAGAACTATATGCTGGAAAGAGGTAATTTTGCTGAATGCAAATTATATGTCAATAAAAATTGTAATTTAGATATAAAAAGTAATTAGTTCATTTGATTTCTTTTTATGCTTATGAAAAATTAATGGAAGCACACAATTTGTTCTGGTAATCAGAAACAAAGCAGAAAATTTTCAGTGAAAAAAATTCTACTTCCTCTTAAGGCTTACTAACATTTTTTCATCTTGGGCCAATGAATCTAGAAACTAAATGTTTGTTTGAGGTTATTATTTCTGGTGCATTCTGGGAAACAGTTTGCCTTTACTGGCTCTCAAACTTTTTCACATTTATTTTAGGTCATCTTATTCTAATGTATCTGTGAACATGTAAGGAGGAAATTAAATTGAGGTTCACTGTGAAAGCAACACACATCCGAAATAGACAAGACAGCATCATATCTATCCCATGGAAAAGTAGGAAAACCAGGGGACCCTCAGAAAGTAACAAATTATGAAAAGCATCTCTTAAGAAGCAGGGAAGCCTCCTTCGCTCACAAATATTTAAGTTTTGCCTTATTGTGAAAGATCCAAGGCTTTATCCTATAAACAGTTAGTACTAGATATTAGTTAAAAAAATTTTCCCCGTGTCATCTGAACCTCACTCTTCAAGAGAAAAAAAAAAAGGTAACATTATAGTTGCCTAAGGTCATTTAATGTACCAAGGTCTCCCTGCCCCTGACCCCAACTGGGAACAAACATTCCGTATTTTGTAACTTAAGGGTTGGCTATACCATGAGCTAGCTGTGTTAAGGCAGGCAACACAGCTGCATTTTTATAGCTGTTGGCTAAATATAATACCTTACAAGAAAAGTATCTTACCACTTGCGCTGGAACTTGTTCCATTTTTGCAGCGGGAGTTCCTGGTCTTGGGTAAAATTGGTTAATGAAGAGACTTGGAAATTTGTACTCTTCAACAAGTTTCATTGTTTCTTGAAAATCTTGGTCTGTTTCTCCAGGAAAACCACAGATAATGTCTGTAGCAATAGTTATTCCAGGAACTCTAGAAAATAATAAAAATGTACAAAGTTGATTACAGTCCATAATTATTCTGTTTCCTTGACATTTTAAATACCCTTTCCTAAAAATTAAATTTTTAGGAAAGGGACATTTGCAAACAGTTTTAAAATGCCCTAAATATTAAGAGTTTGTGGAAAACACGGCCCCCTATCATCCTCAGGAAATACCCATTTTAAAAAATTTCAGATGTTTCTTCATCCTTCTATATTTTAATATTGATGCCTATTCTATTTCTAGACTTAATGACTGTTAGGCAATATTTGCAGACTTCAATGAGGATTCAGCTCTTTAAACTACTCTATCCCCCTCTCCTTCCAACATAATCACTGCTCAATTTTTAGTTAAATTAATAGTGTGAATAGTATTTCCATTGGTATAAATGCTGAGATATTGTTCACTTTCACAGACAACTGGTATACTATCAATGAGTTTTCTTTTGCCATATTTAATTTTTCCTAGAGTTAATAATTGCCTCCTTTTTTTAAAAAAATTGCTTAATATTCTATGTACCTACATAAATGTTTTCCAGAAGATCCATCAGTTCTATCAAAAACCAATACTACTTTCTAAACTCTCAATGTACTATATAATTTACCAGTTCCATTTTTCTCTCTGGAAATGCCACTCCTAACATACTTCAAGTATGTGTCGCTTTCATAATGAACCAGCTGTCATCCTTGAAGGTGGTTTCTTGGTTTTCTTTTCAATCCCCCCTTTTTTTTTCTGGATCCTATGTCTTCCTAATTCTTGACTATTCTATAACAGAATCCCCCCCCCCCACCCAATTCTGCTGGAGCATTCTTTCAGAAGCTTCATCAAAAAGAGTGGCAGGGAAATTTTGTTGTTATTGTTTTAGCATCTCTGACCATGTCTTAATCCACACACAACTGACTGATAGTGTGGGGTGCACAGCCCTCCAAAATGAAAAGTATTATCCATCAGAATTTTGTATTGTTCCCTTTTTTTTTTTTTAAGTTGGCAAGGTTGAGATGAGATGTCCAGATCCACTCTGATGCAAACTTCTTTACATGTGCCCCACTATCTTTTTGAAAGTTTTTAGGCTACTAATTTTTTTCAGTGTTTTTAAATTTCATGATAATAGGTCTTGAATTAAGTACTGAAATATTTGTACAGGGTACAATCTGGAGACTCATGGTCTACAGGTCTAATTTTATGCTATTTTTAAAATCATTTTTCTCTCTCTGCAACTCCTCTCCTTGGAATGTTGAAACTACAGGATTGACCCTCTAAGCTGCTCCACTATTATTTTCCATCTTGTGCTTTTGTTACATTTTCTGAAAGATTTACTTGAGTTTATCTTCCAATGCTTCTATTGAAAAAGTTGTTTATCATATTTTAAATTTCTAAGAGCTCTTTCTCATTTTCCAGTTTTCCTTTTCACAGCTTACTGCTTTTTAGAGATGCAACATCTTTTCTTAACTCTTTGAGGATACCAATTACAGTTCTCTGGGTTCTTGGATTTGGTCCCTTTCATTCATGACTAAGACCTGCCGTAATAAATAGTGACACTTGCTGCCCTTTAATACTTAAGAATAAAGCACTAAAAGCTTTTCGTCAGAGTGACTACGTAACAAGCTCCATTTGTGTTTCAATAGGTCCATATGTTAGCATCTTGGAAGTCATTTCTCTTTGGCCATTGAGTTTCTCCATAAGTATGCTACAATATTCTGTGTGAAAGAATGACAAATTTATTTAAAAAAATATTTTTTTCTTGATTTCTGCTTAGTCTCACCCAGCTATTAACTTGACTGAACTTTAATTAGTAAGGGAAGTTCCAAGGTCTGGAACTTTTCTATCTGATGCTAAATAGAAAATGAGACAATATACATACAGAAAAATCTAACAGTATATTTGGAAAAAAATTATTTAAAAAAATTTTATGTTATAAAATTTTTTTTTCTCTTTTAAGGATAATTATCAAAATTACTGTTGAAAACCATAAAAAATATACTTTTACAGTAAATGGTAAATAAAAAGACTTATTTTCTAGACTAACTAAAGCATGTGAAATAGAATTATGTTAATAACTTCAATTAGCAAATTTTTACAGTTGACTTACAACTATTTCTGAACAAAAGAAATCCACACCTAAAAATAAAAGTAATGGATCATAGCAGAAGTGACAGAAAAGAGTCCATCTCCCCTAAGAAATTAGGGGGAAAAAAAAAAATTTTTTTGAGAAATCGCCTGCGAAACACTGCAGCAACAAAGACAATAGGTTATTGTTCCAGGCTATGAATTGGAATGAACTTGGCACTAGATTATGGGGTATTCCCAAAGGAAAGTACCTTACTGATCCTCCCCCCTTCACCCCACATCCTTCTTGATCCAATGTAGTTGAGTTCAGTATTATGTAACACCTGCTTACTTTGGCCTTAAAGTCCATAGCGAAAAAGAAAAGACAAACCTTTATAGTAGTCATCATAAATGCTAAGGAAGGGGATGTTCAATGTATAAACATATTTGATAATCTACATAAAAAGGTGACCAATAATAGAGGTGGGGATAGGACACTATGAATTCGTGAAAAACCTAAGTTAGTATTTAAAAGTAAAAGCAGTTTAAGTTTCAAAGTATATAAGAATATAAACTGAATACCCAAAACATGCTTTCAAAGTAGAGACTACACTTTAATATTGAAGCTCATCTATACATTGATTTTGTATATGCAAATCATGCTACTTAGGTTCTTCAAAATAAATGGGCTCCTTAGGTGAACCAAATAAAATATCTCATATTTACACTGCTAATTTGCTTATTAGTAAATATTCTCTTCAGTTCATAAGAAAAATCAAAAATGTTTGAAGTGGACCAAATTCTAAACTAATTGCATGCATATGATTTAAGTGGCTATAAGGAAATTTTAAGGGGCATAAAATAGAATATTAATCCAAATATTTAATATGCTATTTGTGAGTAAATGCTGTTTTCTGAGACGGTATGAATTTTCAAATTACTAAAGTTTTTTGTTTTTGTTTTTTTTGCGGTACGCGGGCCTCTCACTGTTGTGGCCTCTCCCGTTGCGGAGCACAGGCTCCGGACGCGCCGGCTCAGCGGCCATGGCTCACGGGCCTAGCCGCTCCGCGGCATGTGGGATCTTCCCAGACCAGGGCACGAACCCGTAAAATTTTAAAAAATGATCATTTCCACAAATTTATTGAAGCTGTGAGTCTAATAAATATAATTACTAGGTATTATGCCTTTTTAAGATTTAAAAGACCTTCTATATTTACATTTTCATAGTAGTATTAATTCTGAAGGAATGATGAAAATGAAAATGTCCAATTAGCTTAAATAAGAGAAGTTTTGACCCATATTTTTCTGACTTATACTTGCTACTTACTTGCAAAAAGAGTTCATTAAATAACTTGGGAATGGAATTAATGAGAAAGTTTCCAATTATGCATATGAATTGAGGTGTATGACTAGTTATGAAAATCGATCAGGGACATGTAAGTAGAGTACTACCTATTTGCTGGCACTAGGCCAGCATTTAAGAAAGCCCCAAGTATTTTAAAATACTTAATTATTCACCTTAACTAAAAATACATACACATATACATGCCATACTGTATTTGAAATACTACAAAAAATGTTGTATTTTAATACACCTCAAGACTTTCACTTGCAGTTTGGTGTTTCACTGGCAAAAATATAAAAAGGATGATTCTATTTCATTCTTTAGATCAATAAATTATGAGCTTCAAATTCCACATGTGAAAAAAGTGAGACTAAAACACACACTACCTCAAAAGAAAGCGGTAAAAATGATCAGAAAAAGGATCAGACCTATTAAAATTATTAGGCATAAACAAAACACATGATTAAAAGAAACATTTTTTAGTCCTATAGAGATTAATTCCAGTACAATTACTCCACAATTTCATGGAAGTTAAATTGGAAGTAGAAAGGGAATAAAAAGTATCTTGAACGGAATGAAAATAAAAATAAAACTATACCATATCTAAATATATGGGATGCAGCTAAAGCAGTGCTTAGAAAGAAATTTATAGATTTAAATGTCTGTGTTAGAAAGAGGTAAACAATAATCTAAGCTTCCACCTTAAGAAGTTTTAAAACAGGAGCAAATCAAACCCAAAGTAAAATAAAGGTAAAAGAAGAAGTCAATAAAATAGAAAATAGAGAAAAAAACAATAAAAGTAAGGTGCACCTTTAAAAATAATTAATAAAATTACTTAACTACTAGTAGACTGAGAAGAAAAGAGAAGACACAAATGACCGACTTCAGGCATGAAGGAGGGGACAGCACTACAGTTGTTATCAACATTAAAAGGATACTAAGGGTATATTGTAAGCAATTTTAAGCCAATAAATTAAAAACTTAGATGAAACAGGAAAATTCTTTGAAAGGCATAAATTATAAAAACTGAAGAAGCAGAAAATCTGCATAGCCTTTTATCTATTACAAAAATTGAATTTGTAATTTAAAATACTGTCACCAAAGAAAACACCACAAAACAATGGAGGCATATGCAGACCCAGATGACTTCACATTTAACAGAGAATAAAACTAATTCTACAGAGACTATTTCTTTCCGTTTTTTTTTGGGGGGGGGGGCATGCAGCTTGCTTCGGGATCTTAGTTCCCCAACCATGGATCGAACCTGGGGACCTGGCAGTGAGAGACCCGAGTCCTAACCATGGACTGCCAGGGAATTCCCAGAGACTGTTTCAAAAACAGATGAGAAACTCATTTTACAAGTCCAGCAATAGTAGCCTGTATGAAAACCAGAGAAAGAGATGGAAATAATTCCAGTCCAATAACCCTCATGAACTCAGAGACAAAAATTCTTACCAGAAGATAAGCAAAGTGAGCCTCAAAACACATAAAAAGTATTGTATATCATGACCGTGTTTTTAATCTCAGAAATGCAAGGGTTGGTATGACACGCAAATAGCAATTAATGCAATAAGCCATATGAAAAGAATAAAGGATAAAAACCCCATGGTGATATTAGTACATGCAGAAAACTCAGTTTACAAGTCCAGCACCCATTCATGATAAAAACTCTCAGCAAAGAAAGAACAGAAGGAAACTACTGTAATCTGATAAAGGATCTACAGCTATTATCATATTTATTGGTGAAAGACTAAATGCTTTTCCATTAAGAATAGTAACAAGGCAGAGAATTCTGTTCTCATTTCTTCAAAATATTAGTGGAGTAGAACATTATAATCAGTGCAGAAAAGCAAGAGAAAGAAATGAAAAGCATATAGATTGAAAAGGAAAAAGTCTTTTTTTTTTTTGCAAGTGACATAATCTCATACATAGAAAATCTAAGGAATCTAATGAATCTACTAGAGTAAATGAGTTCACTAAAGCCAAGGATCAACATAAAAATCAACTGTATTTTCTACTGTATAGCACAGGTAACTATGCTCAATACTATGTAACAACCTAAATGGGAAAAGAATTTGAAAAAGAATAGATACAGGTATATGTATAACTGAATCACTTTGCTGTACACCTGAAACTATCAAAACACTGTTAATCAGCTATACTCCAATATAAAGTAAAAAGTTAAAAAAAATCAATTGTATTTTTATATATTAGTAATGAATAATGAGAAAATGAAATCAAGAAAGCAGTTCCATTCACAATAGCATAAAAATACTTAAGAATAAATTTGAGCATAGAAACAGATAAAGAGTTTCTTAAAATTTGCTGAGAGAAATAAAAGAACAGCTAAATAAATTGAAAAATATATCATTTTCATGGACTGGAAGATTATACTGTTGTTAAGATGGTTAGTCTCTTCAAATCGATACTAAGATTCAGTGCAAAAAAAGAACTACCATATGACCCAGCAATCCCACTCCTGGGCATATACCCAGAGAAAACCATAATTCAAAAAGAGTCATGTACCACAATGTTCACTGCAGAACTTATTTACAATAGCCAGGACATGGAAGCCACCTAAGTGTACATAGACAGATGAATGGATAAAGAAGATGTGGCACATATATACAATGGAATATTACTCAGCCATAAAAAGAAACGAAATTGAGTCATTTGTAGTGAGGTGGATGGACCTAGAGTCTGTCATACAGAGTGAAGTAAGTCAGAAAGAGAAAAACAAGTACCCTATGTTAACACATATATATGGAATCTAAAAAAGAAAAATGGTTCTGAAGAACCTAGAGCCAGAACAGGAATAAAGACGCAGATGCAGAGAATGGACTTGAGGGGAGGGGAAAGGGGAAGCTGGGATGAAGTGAGAGAGTGGCATGGACATATATACACTACCAAGTGTAAAATATTTAGCTAGTGGGAAGCAGCCACATAGCACAGGGAGATCAGCTCTGTGCTCTGTGACTGCCTAGAGGAGTGGGATAAGGAAGGTGGGAGGGAGACGCAAGAGTGACGGGATATGGGGATATATGTATATGTATAGCTGATTCACTTTGTTATATAACAGAAACTAACACAACACTGTAAAGCAATTATACTCCAATGAAGATGTTAAAAATAAAATAAATAAATAATTAAGAAAAAAAGATTTGGTGCAACTACTATCAAAATATTTCAGGATGTTTTTCTGTAGAAAACATTGACAAGCTGATTCTACATTTATATGGAAATGCAAAGGACCTAAAATAGCCAAAACACTTTTGAACAAGAACAAAGTTAGTGGAATGGATGAACCTGACTTAAAAGACTTACTACAAAGCTACACTATCAAGACAGTGTGGTAGCAGTATAATGAGAGATCAGTGGTACAGCATAGAGTCCAAAAATACACCCATACATTTATGGTTCATTTTCAACAAAACTGCCAAGGCAATTCAATGAGGGCAGGTGACAGTGTTTTCAATAAATGGTGCCGGAGCAATTGGATACCATATGCCCCCCGCAAAAAAACTTATCAGACCCTTACTTTACCTTACATTATACACAAAAAGTACTTCTATATGAATCATAGATATAAATGTAAGAGCTAGAATTACTAAACTTCCAGAAGAAAATCTTTGTGACTTGAGTAAGGAAAAGATTTCTTAGCTATAACACCAACACCAAAAGCACAATCTATGAAAAAAAATTGGATAAACTGGTAAATTGGACTTACTGAAAATACACCATTAAAACAAAAAGAGAAGCCATAGACTGGGAAAAAGTATTTACATATCATATATCTGATAAAAAGATTTGTATACAAAATATTTTAAGAACTCTTATGTCTCACCAACAGGAAGACAACACAACTGTACAATGGGCAAAGGATTTTAACACTTAACTAAAGAAGATATATGAATAGTTAATAAGTGCATAAAACATTGCCCAAAGTCGTTAATAATCAGGGCAATGCAAGTTAAAACCTTGTTAAGATGCCACATACCCAGGAGAATGGCTACATTGAAAAAACACTAGAAAACAACAGACATCGATGTGCATATTGAGAAACTGGAACCCTTATCCATTGTAGGTGGGACTTTAAAATGGTGCAGTTACTTTGGGAAACGGTTTGGCAATTGTTTGAAAAGTTAAATACACACTTACTGTGACTAAGAAAGTCTACTCCTGGCTATCTACACAAGAGAAATTGAAACATATGTCCACACAAGGACTTGTATGTGGATTTTTACAGCAGCATTCTTCATAATAGCTTCAACCTGCAAACAGTCCAAGTGTCTATCAACTGGTGAATGGATAAACAAAATGTGACATACCCATACAATGGAAATTTACTTACAAATAAAAGAGAACCAACTAATGATACATGCACCAACATGGATGAACCCTGAAAACATCCTACGAAGGAAGACACAAAGGATTACTTATTGCTTCCATTTACATGAAATTTCTACAAGAAGCAAAACTGGAGAGACAGAAAACTGATCAGTGGTTGCCTGGGCCTGGGAGCAGGGATTCACTCCAAACAGGCATTAGGAAACTCTGTGTCATAACCAAAGCGTTCTAAAACTGGCTTGTGATGATGGTTGCACAAATGTATACATTCACTAAAAATCTTCAAACGTACTCTTACACTGGGTGCTTATTGGATGGTATCGAATTATACCCACAGCAGCCCTCTTAAAAGTGAAAGAAACAAAACTAGAACAACAAACATCTTTCTAAAGACAGAGAGATAGTTATGCAATCCTCCATAACATTGGTCCCCAACCTTTTTGGCCCCAGAGACCAGTTTCATGGAAGACAATTTTTCCACGGATGGGGGTGGGGGGGCGGGGGACGGCGTGGGGGATGGTTCAGGCGGTAATGCGAGCGATGGGGAGCGGCAGATGAAGCTTCCCTGCTCGCCCGTCGCTCACCTCCTGCTGTGCGGCCCGATAACCAACAGGCCGAGGACCGCCAGGGGTTCAGAACCCCTGCTTCAGAACATACTTTATTCTAAGAAGTCCTACTAGCTAAGCTTTTGACAAAGCATAGTCCAAGAATTAAATATGGCCAAACAGGGGCAAAAGGCAAAGATAATAAAAGGTAAGGTTGAGGTTGAAAGGGAATTATGTTCAGAGCCTGCCATCAGGAAGGACTAGAAGGAGGAAAACTTGGACTTATTTCCCAACTCATGATTTATGACAACGAGCAATCATTCTGTTCACACCGAAGAGGAAATTTAGGGAGAAACGATATGACATCTTCAAATAAAGTTAAGACACCTTTCAGCAGCTTTAAATTTATTTTCATAATTTTACGAAGAAATTCTTTTTTTTTTTTTTTTCTCGAAGAAATTCTTAAAGGACCTGAGCTGAAAACAGAAAAAGCCCTGAAATATTTAGATAAGTGTTGAAAAGCCATAATGAGTCACTAGGACAAAGAAAGACTGGTGGGGCTTGGGAGTTGATCCCTAATTTTTTAACATGGATATCTAGGAGAAAACTCTTCCCATGTGTAACTGAGGGGCTCTGCCACTAACTAGCTGCATGCTCTTGGGCAAATTACTTATTTAGCACTAGTATGCTTCAGTTTCCTTTTCTATAAAATAAGAATAGTACAAGTATTCACAGATAAGAGGATTAGTGAGTTAGTATATCGACTAGTTGCTCAGGACAGTGCCTGCTACGTACTGCCTGACATGTTTTAGCTATTATTATTGTAACCCTGTCAGAGAGATGATAACAACAACTACCATTTATTATATAATACTAAGTGCCAGGCAATATGCGAACAACTTACACCTTACTTAATACAACCTCCACATAAGATAGATTCTATTTTGTCCCTGTGGGAAATAGGGAAAGCACCATTAGGGAAATAAGATTCAAAAAGGTGGAAGAAATTGCCAATCATCACAGAATCACTAAATGGTAAAGGAAGGATCAGTCTTATCCCTTACCTGTGTCACTTAGGTACTCATCTCATTGGTGTACACACTTGAGCAAACCTTAACGAACGGAAAACTGTGTATAGAACTGCTCTTTTAAGTTACCTTCTAAGTAAAAACTTGTCTGAGCTATTTTAATTTTATTCTTTTAGTTTTATTTAGTTTTACTTTATTTTTGCTTGTCAACTTATATTGAACAGTTTTTATTTGTGCAGTTGTTTTTAACATAATTAGACTTCCAGAAACAAACTCAGTTCTGGTGTAATTCCTTCGTTAGATACTTTTGGACTTTGGTCAGGAGGCGCTGAAGCTGGAATATTGTTCATATCTAGAGCATTTTAGATTTTCTTATACTTTATACATAAATCACTTCACCATGTCAGTGTCTTCTAATTTTTTTGTGATGAAGAATAGCAAAATGATCATGTCATGTCAACTTTGTTTTAGTGTCTTTTATACTCTGATCATGCACTCCTGCTAAAATTTTCTACTAACACTTATCAACGCTACCAGATACAAAAGAAATGTGAGCAGAAACAGGGGCCATACGTGTAATAGAAGGAGAAGAGTCCAGGTTCAAGGGAGTTGCTGTGGTCTTCTTCCCCATTTCTGTTAGTCTCTTAAGGAACACAAAAGCAAGCTGGCGTCTATTAAGCGCGTACTTTACGGCAGCTGCTATTATAAATGCTTTACATTCATTACTTTACTTGGTCTTCAGAGCAGACCAGGAAGGGATGTGTTGTCATCCCTATTCTGTGAAAGAGGGACCTGAGGCTCAGGAAAGTAAGATAATCTGTGCAAGTGTGGCTAGAAAATGGGGACCCAAATCTGTCTGGATTTAAATCAGATTTCTTTCTAGTGGTACTATTACTGCTTCCTCTCTCTGAGCCACCTGTAAATAGGAATAATTACATCTACCTATTTGTTGATGAGTGATGATAATGATCAAAAAAAATGTTAGCAGGGAACCATTTAGGTTTTATTTATTTATTTATAACATCTTTACTGGAGTATAATTGCTTTACAATGGCGTGTTAGTTTCTGCTTTATAACAAAGTTAATCATCTATACATATACGTACATACACATGTCTCTTCCCTCTTGGATCTCCTTCCCTCCCACCCTCCATAACCCACCCCTCTAGGTGGTCACAAAGCACCAAGCTGATCTCCCTGTGCTATGTGGCTGCTTCCCACTAGCTATTGGTTTTACATTTGGTAGCGTATATATGTCCATGCCACTCTCTCACTTTGTCCCGGCTTACACTTACCCCTCCCCGTGTCCTCAAGTTCATTCTCTAGTAGGTCTGCGTCTTTATTACAGTCCTGTCCCTAGGTTGTTCATGACCATTTTTTTTTTAGATTCCATATATATGTGTTAGCATAGGGTACTTGTTTTTCTCTTTCTGACTTACTTCACTCTGTATGACAGATTCTAGGTCCATCCACCTCACTACAAATAACTCAATTTCGTTTCTTTTTATGGCTGAGTAATATTCCATTGTATATATATGTGCCACATCTTCTTTATCCATTCATCTGTTGATGGACACTTAGGTTGCTTCCATGTCCTGGCTACTGTAATAAGTTCTGCAATGAACATTGTGGTACATGACTCTTTTCGAACTATGGTTTTCCCAAGGTATATGCCCAGTAGTGGGATTGCTGACTCATATGGTAGTCCTATTTATAGTTTTTTAAGGAGCCTCCATACTGTTCTCCATAGTGGCTGTATCAATTTACATTCCCACAGTGCAAGAGGGTTCCCTTTTCTCCACACCCTCTCCAGCACTTATTGTTTGTTGATTTTTTGATGATGGCCATTCTGAAGGGTGTGAGATGATACCTCATTGTAGTTTTGATTTGCATTTCTCTAATGATTAATGATGTTGAGCATCCTTTCATGTGTTTGTTGGCAATCTGTATATCTTCTTTGGAAAAATGTCTATTTAGGTCTTCTGCCCATTTTTGGATGGGGTTTTTTTTTTTTTTTATTTTTTCAAAACATCTTTATTAGGGTATAATTGCTTTACAATGGTGTGTTAGTTTCTGCTTTATAACAAAGTGAATCATTTGTACATATACATATGTTCCCATATCTCTTCCCTCTTGCATCTCCCTCCCTCCC
>NW_006781879.1:630038-638316 GCF_000442215.2 Lipotes vexillifer | reverse complement strand
TTTTTTTTTTTAACATCTTTATTGGGGTATAATTGCTTTACAATGGTGTGTTAGTTTCTGCTTTATAACAAAGTGAATCAGTTATACATATACATATGTTCCCATATCTCTTCCCTCTTGCATCTCCCTCCCTCCCACCCTCCCTATCCCACCCCTCCAGGCGGTCACAAAGCACCGAGCCGATATCCCTGTGCCATGTGGCTGCTTCCCACTAGCTATCTACCTTAAGTTTGCTAGTGTATATATGCCCATGCGTCTCTCTCGCCCTGTCACAGCTCACCCTTCCCCCTCCCCATATCCTCAAGTCCGTTCTCCAGTAGGTCTGTGTCTTTATTCCTGTCTTACCCCTAGGTTCTTCATGACATTTTTTTTTTCTTAAATTCCACATATATGTGTTAGCATACAGTATTTGTCTTTCTTTTCTGATTTACTTCACTTTGTATGACAGACTCTAGGTCCATCCAACTCATTACAAATAGCTCAATTTCATTTCTTTTTATGGCTGAGTAATATTCCACTGTATATATGTGCCACATCTTCTTTATCCATTCATCCGATGATGGGCACTTAGGTTTTTTTCCATCTCCGGGCTATTGTAAATAGAGCTGCAATGAACATTTTGGTACATGACTCTTTTTGAATTTTGGTTTTCTCAGGGTATATGCCCAGTAGTGGGAATGCTGGGTCATATGGTAGTTCTATTTGTAGTTTTTTAAGAAACCTCCATACTGTTCTCCATAGTGGCTGAACCAATTCACATTCCCACCAGCAGTGCAAGAGTGTTCCCTTTCTCCACACCCTCTCCAGCATTTATTGTTTCTAGATTTTTTGATGATGGCCATCCTGACTGGTGTGAGATGATATCTCATTGCAGTTTTGATTTGCATTTCTCTAATGATTAATGATGTTGAGCATTCTTTCATGTGTTTGTTGGCAGTCTGTATATCTTCTTTGGAGAAATCTCTATTTAGGTCTTCTGCCCATTTTTGGATTGGGTTGTTTGTTTTTTTGTTATTGAGCTGCATGAGCTGCTTGTAAATTTTGGAAATTAATCCTTTGTCAGTTGCTGCATTTGCAAATATTTTCTCCCATTCTGAGGGTTGTCTTTTGGTCTTGTTTATGGTTTCCTTTGCTGTGCAAAAGCTTTGAAGTTTCGTTAGGTCCCATTTGTTTATTTTTGTTTTCATTTCCATTACTCTAGGGGGTGGGCCAAAAAGGATCCTGCTGAGATTTATGTCATAGAGTGCTCTGCCTATGTTTTCCTCTAAGATTTTGATAGTGTCTGGCCTTACATTTAGGTCTTTAATCCATTTTGAGTTTATTTTTGTGTATGGTGTTAGGGAGTGTTCTAATTTCATTCTTTTACATGTAGCTATCCAGTTTTCCCAGCACCACTTATGGAAGAGGCTGTCTTTTCTCCATTGTATATTCTTGCCTCCTTTATCAATGATAAGCTGACCATATGTGTGTGGGTTTATCTCTGGGCTTTCGATCCTGTTCCATTGATCTATATTTCTGTTTTTGTGCCAGTACCATACCGTCTTGGTTACTGTAGCTTTGTAGAATAGTCTGAAGTCTGGGAGCCTGATTCCTCCAGCTCCGTTTTTCTTTCTCAAGATTGCTTAGGCTATTTGGGGTCTTTTGTGTTTCCATGCAAATTGTGAAATATTTCGTTCTAGTTCTCTGAAGAATGCCTGTGGTAGTTTGATAGGGATTGCACTGAATCTGTAGATTGCTTTGGGTAGTATAGTCATTTTCACAATGTTGATTCTTCCAATCCAGGAACATGGTATATCTCTCCATCTGTTTGTATCATCTTTAATTTCTTTCATCAGTGTCTTACAGTTTTCTGCATACAGGTCTTTTGTCTCCTTGGGTAGGTTTATTCCTAGGTATTTTATTCTTTTTGTTGCAGTGGTAAATGGCAGTGTTTCCTTAATTTCACTTTCAGATCTTTCATCCTAAGTGCATACAAATGCAAGAGATTTCTGTGCATTAATTTTGTATGCTGCTACTTTACCAAATTCATTGATTAGCTCTAGTAGTTTTCTGGTGGCATCTTTAGGATTCTCTATGTATAGTATCATGCCATCTGCAAACAGTGACAGCTTTACTTCTTCTTTTCCAATATGGATTCCTTTTATTTCTTGTTCTTCTCTGACTGCTGTGGCTAAAACTTCCAAAACAATGGTAAATAATAGTGGTGAGAGTGGGCAACCTTGATTTGCTCCTGATCTTAGTGGAAATGGTTTCAGTGTTTCCCCATTGAGGATGATGTTGGCTGTGGGTTTGTCATATATGGCCTTTATTATGTTGAGGAAAGTTCCCCCTATGCCTACTTTCTGGAAGGTTTTTTCATAGATTGGTGCTGAATTTTGTCAAAAGCTTTCTCTTCATTTATTGAGATGATCTTATGGTTTTTCTCCTTCAATTTGTTAATGTGGTGTATCACATTGATAGATTGATTTACGTATACTGAAGAAGCCTTGCATTCCTGGGATAAACCCCACTTGATCATGGTGTACGATCCTTTTAATGTGCTGTTGGATTCTGTTTGCTAGTATTTTGTTGAGGATTTCTGCATCTATGTTCATCAGTGATATTGGCCTGTAGTTTTCTTTCCTTGTGACATCTTTGTCTGGTTTTGGTATCAGGGTGATGGTGGCCTTGTAGAATGAGTTTGGGAAGCTTCCTCCGTCTGCTATATTTCGGAAGAGTTTGAGAAGGAGAGGTGTTAGCTCTTCTCTAAATGTTTGATAGAATTCACCTGTGAAGCCATCTGGTCCTGGGCTCTTGTTTCTTGGAAGATTTTAAATCACAGTTTCAATTTCAGTGCTTGTGACTGGCCCACTTATATTTTCTATTTCTTCCTGGTTCAGTCTCAGAAGGTTGTGCTTTTCTAAGAGTTTGTATATTTCTTCCAGGTTGTCGATTTTATTTGCATATAGTTGCTTGTGGTAATCCCTCATGATCCTTGGTATTTCTGCAGTGTCACTTGTTACTTCTCCATTTTCATTTCTGATTCTATTGATTTGAGTCTTCTCCCTTTTTTTCCTGAGGAGTCTGGCTAATGGTTTATCAATTTTGTTTATTTTCTCAAAGAACAACATTTTAGTTTTACTGATCTCTGCTATTGTTTTCTTCGTTTATTTTTCATTTATTTCTGATCTGATCTTTATGATTTCTCTCCTTCTGCTAACTCTGGGGGTATATTTTTTTTTTTTTTTTTTTTTTTTTTGCGGTACGCGGGCCTCTCACTGTTGTGGCCTCTCCAGTTGCAGAGCACAGGCTCCCGATGCGCAGGCTCGGCGGCCATGGCTCACGGGCCCAGCAACTCCGCGGCATGTGGGATCTTCCCGGACCGGGGCACGAACCCGTGTCCCCTGCATCGGCAGGCGGACTCTCAACCACTGCGCCACCAGGGAAGCCCAGGGGGTATTTTTTGTACTTCCTTCTCTAATTGCTTTAGTTGTAAGGTTAGGTTGTTTATTTGAGATGTTTCTTGTTTCTTGAGGTAGGACTGTATTGCTATAAACTTCCCTCTTAGAACTGCTTTTGCTGCATCCCATAGGTTTTGGGTCGTCGTGTTTTCATTGTCATTTGTTTCTAGGTATTTTTTGATTTCCTCTTTGATTTCGTCAGTGATCTCTTGGTCATTAAGTAGTGTATTGTTTATCCTCCATCTACTTGTATTTTTTTTACAGATTTTTTCCTATAACTGATACCTAGTCTCATAGCGTTGTGGTCGGAAAAGATACTTGATGCGATTTCAATTTTCTTAAATTTACCGAGGCTTGATCTGTGACCCAAGGCATGATCTGTCCTGGAGAATGTTCCATGAGCACTTGAGAAGAAAGTGTATTCTGTTGTTTTTGGATGGAATGTCCTATAAATATCAATTAAGTGCATCTTGTTTAATGTATCACTTAAAGCTTGTGTTTCCTTATTTATTTTCATTTTGGATGATCTGTCCATTGGTGAAAGCGGGGTGTTAAAGTCCCCTACTATGATTGTGTTACTGTCGATTTCCCCTTTTATGGCTGTTAGTATTTGCCTTATGTATTGAGGTGCTCCTATGTTGGGTGCATAAATATTTACAATTGTTATATCTTCTTCTTGGATTGATCCCTTGATCATTATACAGTGTCCTTCTTTGTCTCTTGTAATAGTGTTTATTTTGAACTCTATTTTGTCTGATATGAGAATTACTACTCCTGCTTTCTTTTGATTTCCATTTGCATGGAATATCTTTTACCATCCCCTCACTTTCAGTCTGTATGTGTCCCTAGGTCTTAAGTGGGTCTCTTGTAGACAGCACATATATGGGTCTTGTTTTTCTATCCATTCAGGCAGTCCATGTCTTTGGTTGGAGCATTTAATCCGTTTACATTTAAGGTAATTATTGATATGTATGTTCCTATTACCATTTTTACCATTTACCATATGTTTTGGGTTTGTTATTGTAGGTCTTTTCCTTCTCTTGTGTTTCCTGCCTAGAGAAGTTCCTTTAGCATTTGTTGTAAAGCTGGTTTGGTGGTGCTGAATTTTCTTAGCTTTTGCTTGTCTGTAAAGGTTTTAATTTCTTCGTCAAATCTGAATGTGATCCTTGCTGGGTAGAGTAATCTTGGTTGTAGGTTTTTCCCTTTCATCACTTTAAATATGTCCTGCCACTCCATTCGGGCCTGTAGAGTTTCTGCTGAAAGATCAGCTGTTACCCTTATGGGGATTCCATTGTATGTTGTTGTTTTTCCCTTGCTGCTTTTAATATTTTTTCTTTGTATTTAATTTTTGATAATTTGATTAATATGTGTCTTGGCACGTTTCTCCTTGCTTTTATCCTGTATGGGACTCTCTGCCCTTCCTGGACTTGATTAACTGTTTTCTTTCCCATATTAGGGAAGTTTTCAAGTATAATCTCTTCAAATGCTTTCTCAGTCCCTTTCTTCTTCTCTTTTTCTTCTGGGACCCCTATAATTTGAATGCTGGTGCGTTTAATGCTGTCCCAGAAGTCTTTGACACTGTCCTCAATTCTTTTCTTTCTTTATTCTGCTCTGCAGTAGTTATTTCCACTATTTTATCTTCCAGGTCACTTATCCGTTCTTCTGTCTCAGTTATTCTGCTATTGATCCCTTCTATCCAATTGTTAATTTCATTTATTGTGATGTTCATCTCTCTTCCTGTGCTCTTTAGTTCTTTTAGGTCCTTGTTAAACGTTTCTTGTATTTTCTCCATTCTATTTCCAAGATTTTGGATCATCTTTACTATCGTTACTCTGAATTCTTTTTCAGGTAGACTGCCTATTTCCTCTTCATGTGTTAGGTCTGGTGGGTTTTTGCCTTGCTCCTTCATCTGCTGTGTGTTTCTCTGTCTTCTCATTTTGCTTAACTCTCTGTGTTTGGGGTCTCCTTTTTGCAGGCTGCAGGTTCGTAGCTCCCATTGTTTTTGGCGTCTGCCCCCAGTGGGTAAGGTTGGTTCAGTGGGTTGTGTAGGCTTCCTGGTGGAGGGGACTGGTGCCTGTGTTCTGGTGGATGAGGCTGGTTTTAGTCTTTCTGGTCGGCAGAACCATGTCTGGTAGTGTGTTTTGGGGTGTCTTTGAACTTTGTATGATTTTAGGCAGCCTCTGTGCTGATGGGTGGGGCTGTGTTCCTGTCTTGCTAATTGTTTGGCATAGGGTGTCCAGCAGTGGAGCTTGCTGGTCGTTGAGTGGAGCTGGGTCTTAGTGTTGAGATGGAGATCTCTGGGAGAGCGCTCGCCGATTGCTAATACATGGGGCCAGGAGGTCTCTGGTCGTCCAGGGTCCTGAACTCGGCTCTCCCACCTCACAGGTGCAGGCCTGACGCCTGGTCGGCGCACCAACACCCTGTCATCCACATGGGAAAAGAGAAAGAATACACACACGCACACACACACACACACACACACACACACATATACAGTTGCTCGCAAAGTCCACCTCCACAATTTGGGATGATTCGTTGTCTATTCATGTATTCCACAGATGCAGGGTACATCAAGTTGATTGTGCAGCTTTAATCCGCTGCTTCTGAGCCTGCTGGGAGAGATTTCCCTTTCTCTTGTTTGTTCGCACAGCTCCCGGGGTTCAGCTTTGGATTTGGACCCGCCTCTGCATGTAGGTCACCTGAGGGCGTCTGTTCTTCACTCAGACAGGACGGGGTTAAAGGAGCAGCTGATGCGGGGGCTCTGGCTCACTCAGGCCGGGGGGAGGGAGGGGTACGGATGCGGGGCAAACCTGCGGCGGCAGAGGCCGGCGTGACGTTGCACCAGCCTGAGGCGTGCCGTGCGTTCTCCTGGGGAAGTTGTCCCTGGATCACGGGAACCCGGCAGTGGCGGGCTGCACAGGCTCCCCAGAAGTGGGGTGTGGACAGTGACCTGTGCTCGCACACAGGCTTCTTGGTGGCTGCAGCAGTAGCCTTCGTGTTCCTTGCCCGTCTATGGGGTCCGCGCTTTTAGCCGCGGCTCGCGCCTGTCTCTGGAGCTTGTTTAGGCAGTGCTCTGAATGCCCTATCCTCATGCACCGCGAAACAAAGAGGGAAGAAAAGGTCTCCTGCCTCTCGGCAGGTCCAGGCTTTTCCCCGGACTCCCTCCCGGCTAGCTGTGGCGCACTAGCCCCCTTCAGGCTGTGTTCACGCTGCCAACCCCAGTCCTCTCCCTGGGATCCAACTGAAGCCCAAGCCTCAGCTCCCAGACCCGCCCGCCCCGGCAGGTGAGCAGACAAGCCTCTCGGTCAGGTGGGTGCCGGTTGGCTCCGATCCTCTGTGTGGGAATCTCTCCCGCTTTGCCCTCCGCACCCCTGTGGCTGTGCTCTACTCCGCAGCTCCGAAGCTTTCCCCCTCCGCCACCCACAGTCTCCGCCCGCGAAGGGGCTTCCTAGTGTGTGGAAACCTTTCCTCCTTCACAGCTCCCTCCCACTGGTGCAGGTCCCGTCCCTATCCTTTTGTCTCTGTTTTGTCTTTTTTCTTTTGCCCTACCCAGGTACTTGGGGAGTTTCTTGCCTTTTGGGAGGTCTGAGGTCTTCTGCCAGTGTTCAGTAGGTGTTCTGTAGGAGTTGTTCCACGTGTAGATGTATTTCTGATGTATTTGTGGGGAGGAAAGTGATCTCCACATCTTACTCTTCGGCCATCTTGAAGCTCCTCTTTCATTTAGGTTTTAAATTGCCTCCATAATCACCAGAGTAGAGTAGTGGAAATAGCACTGATCTGCTTGAAAGTTTGGGTTTGAATTCTAAATATCCTCCGGTAGCAAAGGCTTGCAAAGTTTTTCTTCCTAATAGGACCTTAATCAAAATAATCAGTATTTTACTACCTTAATGAGATCACATTGACACAGACCACATTCTCTGAGAATGAAATTAGAAATAAATGCTAAAATGGTTTAGAAAAACGTCAACCCTATTTTTTGGAACGTGAATACGATAAGAATATAAATGTATTCCTACAAATAAATAGCTGTGGTCTTTTTCAAAGCAGGACGTATAACATTTCTGACCTTTAGAGAGCAGTTTAACCTACTTGTTTGAAGAAACTGCTTTCAATAGTAGCCAAAATCTACACGTTAATATATAATTCACATAGCAATTTAAGCGACATTTATAAACAAAGATAGCATTTCAAGGTCTCACTCTGAAAAAAAAAATTAGTAGCAATTAGCTTTTTAAATTATTCCTTCTCTTTGAAAGTAATAAAATCTTTTAATAAGCTTAAAAAAAATTCAGATGGTTTATTGTTTAAATTTGGCACAATTTTACTTTTTTGAAGTAAAAAAGTAGTTCGTTTCAGACAAGGAAGGAACATGGATAAAATGACAAATGATTTGCTAAAGCTTTGCAAATTTCTGGAAATTCTAAGAAATCGGGATTTAAAATCGTAAAAAAAACGGGTTGGGGGAGGGATGGAGTGGGAGGTTGGGGTGAGCAGATGTAAGCTATTACATAGAGAATGGATAATAACAAGGCCCTACTGTAGAACACAGGGAACTATATTCAGTACCCTATGATAAATCATAACGGAAAAGAATATAAAAAAAGAATGTATGTGTATGTATAACTGAATCACTTTGCTGTATAGCAGAAATTAATACAACCTTGTAAGTCAACTATATTTCAATTAAAAAATATTAAAACTGAAAAACAAAATGAAATGGTAAAAAAATGACTATTAAATATCTGTGATAAAACTGATCAAGTACATGGGGAAAAGTGTTTCTGAAACTCAGAAAGAAACGTGGCTGTCAAACAGGGCAAAAAAAAAAAAAAAAAAAA
>NW_006781879.1:626855-629993 GCF_000442215.2 Lipotes vexillifer | reverse complement strand
AAAAAAGGGAAAAAAAAAAAAAAAAAAAAAAAGACAGGGGGCCAAGCAGATGGAGATGACGCCAAAGAATTTTGTGTCATCCATTACATTTCTAAACCTGGTTTAAATCCAGAATATACAGTTTGGCTTCAAGCAAAAATCAAATGAATCATCGCTGTTAACTAAAAACTAAATAAGTACTATGTTAAGTAAGTTTTTTATCCTGTAACACCATGCTTGCTTTCCACAGCAAACATGTTAGAATAGGCACAAAGCCTTCCATAAGACCAAAGATACTGCTTTAAAAATTAAAAGTAAGCAAACTGGATAATATTGTTATAATATTTAAAAGGAACCATATTAAATTTCACAGAAGTTTTACACATCTGTTATTAAAATCATTTTATGATATTGCCAGTTAAAGTGAAGGTATTGACTATCTATGGTACTGTTAACACAATTCTTATATGAGTTTTTCCGTTTCTATGGTGACATGAATTATAAGGTTCAATGAAGCCAGATTCCGTAATGTGTATTTTTCTGTTACTCAAGGTGAAAAGGAAATGAAACATTTCTAACATTCATAAACTGCAGCACATGTCTGAATTCCATTTAGAGATAAGATGATAATTACTGAAGTAATTAGAATTCTTCCTGGATGGAATTATTTTGCACACAGTGGAAATTTAGATTTAGGAACGAAAGCAGGGGCCAGAGTATATTCAGCGTCGGTAATTAATTACAGCCAAACCCAATATGCTATTCTGATACCTTGGAACAGACTATACCTCTGTCTGCTTCTGACTATAATATGAAAGAAAATTGGTGAACCACCCCCATCCCTTCAGTCAGAAAGATAAAGTGGGTGAAATAATTTTATTCAAGAGAAAATCCAATTACTGAAATAATCAACGTTTCCCTCTTGCTTTATTTTTTTCATATTTGAAAGGGCATTCACATTAGCAGAACCAATTAAACGAATTATCAGGAGAGGGCAAAAACTACAAAGTTGGGCAAGTTGCTTAAATCCTTTAAAATTAAACTTTGAAAAAAAAAAATCACTTGAAATTTTAGTGACTCAAACCCAGATCATAGCATTCTTTAATAGGAAAACATAATTGGAAGCTGAGTAAACATCAGGTCTCAGGAAGAATAATTTATAAAATGGTATAGTCGTAAGGTGGTTGACTCTAAAATCCAGTCCACTGTAAATAAGAAATTAGGCAAATTTTTACTTTTAATGGAAGTGTCATTATCATCAAGAAATGGTACTCATCGATATCACATTTCAAGTCTATACCATCCTAAAATGCAAGTTGTATAGTAGCATCGTAAATAATACTGGAAAAATACAGAGAGAGAGCATGCCAAATGCCATCAAATCAAAACACAGTAGTATTAGATTATTCACAATTACTTTCTTTATCCCTTATTAGTGGAACTCATGTTCTGTTTTGTTTAAATTCAGTTTACTCTCAAAATCAGATCAAAGGTTGGCAAACAATGGCTCATGGGCCAAAATTAGCCATTGCCTATTTTTATAAATAAAGCTTTACTGAAACTCAGCCACACCCATTCATTTACATACTGACTATGGCTGCTTTGGCTACAAGAACAGAGTAATTGTGACAGTTGCAATCACAAAGCCAAAAATATTTACTACCTGAAGCTATTTTAAACAGCCAAACAAAATCATGACTCTGATTTTGGTAAGTACTCCCAGGGACGCTCCAGGGTGAGTATGGGGGCCGTCAGTGGGCATATGATGCTCTCTAAAACGCAGCCCTATTCAATCTTTTCATTATCACCAAAGTCTTCTTGATACAATTCAAATCAGAATACTTTCTCCCTGAGGAATCTTGGTGCACAATCCATTAGCACCTATCTATATGATTCCTCCCTCATGATCCATCTCTCTGACAAAATTTTCCTGATTTTCTCTCAGCATCTCAACTTCATGGTTCCTCCTTCATACCTCTGTGAAAGCCGGATTACAATGGCACCTGGCACCTTTCACATTTGTTTTCTTGTCTTATGCCTCCTAGTAATAAACCATAAGCACCTGGTGGAACTAGGATGGGGTCATATTCATTTTCTTATACTTGCAGCAAGGAGGCAGCAGCTCACAGATAGTTGAGGCTCAATAATGGTGTCCACTGAATTAAAGGTGATGGGCAAGGGGGAACTGGGAAGAAAGACAGGGGTGATGGATAAATAAACTCAACAAAGCAATAGGCTTTATTCATAATTAATCCCTGTACTGACTAATATCAATCTCAGCATTCTACTTCAAAGTCTTCTGACCTTACCTATCTGGCAAGGGAAGAGAAGGGGCTATCACAGGGCTTTTAAGTGACATGATTCTCTTTGGAGTAAAAGCTATACAGATGCTGCCCAGACACTGGCCACTGGAGCTGATCTGTCCTGCTTACAGTGAGGGCATCGATTCTCCAATGAGCACTTTAAAAAGTGTATTAGTTCACTAACAGTTGTTTCACCTTAAATTCTTATTTCTAGAAATAATTAAAACACTTACAAGGGGTCAAAGCTTATTTTAAATGACCTGAGTTCATTTGCAACTTTCAGTTTAAAATCTGGGGAAACGGGGATCAAGCTGGAATCTTTGACGTTGAAGCAAGATTTATGAGACTCAGAAGAGGAGATTTCATTCTAATTCTACGTTACAGTTGCTCTCGTGTATTTTTGAAGTTGGTAAGTTCCATCACTCAAAAATCGTTTATCAACTGGATGGTATGTTCTTGGCAGGGTTCTTGATAGTCAACGTCTATGAGGGCTGCGATGGCAGAGAGGCAGCAAGTGGCCGAGAGCCCTTTCCATACAGAAATCACATGAAATGTGTCTGTTCCTTAAACACTGCAGCTTTTATGGGAAGGGCCTGTTACTTTTTATGGCGCTGCCTTTTGGATCCCCCGTTTGGCCCAAATCTCTGCCTCCAAACAGGCAATTCCATCCCGTCTCACGTCACGCCTGGCTGGTCTGTCAGCAGTGGTTGTTCCCCAGCCTTCCACAGTCACGCAGCACCACCTAAGTCACGCTTCTCCGATCCTTAAGACAGCCTGGGGCCCTTCCCGACAGTGAGTAACCCAGCTCAGCTCCAGCCACAGCAGCTCTCTGGAGGCAGCCTGCTCACACCCCTGG
>NW_006781879.1:604595-626831 GCF_000442215.2 Lipotes vexillifer | reverse complement strand
TCAGCAGTGCTGGGCTGCTGGGTGTTGCTTTGATGCTGATGGCAGCTGATCCTAAACCAAGAAACGTTCCAAAAACCAAGAGCAAAGCCACTACATGAGGGAACACCAGGATACTACAAAGATGTCCGAAGTCATCATTAGGGCAGCAGACATAACTAGTCACAAATGAACTAGCTCAGTACCAGGTTGATCTTGTGGCATTTTCTGACACCAGCCTCTCTGAAACTTACTGAACGCTTACTGTGTGCCAGGCATTCTTTTAAGTGCTTTTCATATATTGACTCATTTAATCCTCAAAGCAGTTAATGAGAAAGGTAATATTTTCTCCACTTCATAGATGTGGCAGCAGAAGCACAGAGATATTATTAAGTCTCTTGCCTAACGCCATCCAGCAATAAGCAGTAGAGTCTGGATCTGTCTGATTTCAGAGTCTGTGATTTTAAATGACAAACTGCCACCCAGCGACGGTGGGCAGTGAGTATCAAATAGTGCCAGATACAATTATTCCCAAAGGCCTCCTTTCTCAGAAACAGTAACTATGAGGTGTCATCATGGAGTGGCTTGATTGAGACTCTCATCTAGAAGCACGAGTGCCATCTGATGAGCCTACAACTGCTACATAACAAAAATACCCACTTAACGTTATCTACTCAGTCATTCCTCAGTTATTCGATTATTACTTTCACGTTAAAAAACAAGGACACTGAGGATGGGGTCACTTGTCCATGGTCACGGAGCAAGTTAACAGGAGAGCACGTCTGGGATTATGTTTTCTGACTCCTCCTAGTGCTTTACTCAGGTACTTATCCTTTTAGCCAAGGAAAAGAAATGTAGGGGGAAAAATCCTCACAAGATAGCATATCTGTGCCAGTAGCCAGCAAAAAGGTATTCATGAAAGCTCAGATTTTATCACACACATTTTCAGCGGCGCCAAAATGAGGAGAGATAGGCCCCCATGAGACCAGAAACATTAGCAGATAGAACTAGCCCTTGGCTCAGAGAAGCAGCGAGAAAACAAACAATCTTGTTAATTTTTAACACTTCACATCACGTCCCAAACCATGCAAGGTCTAGAAAGTAGCACTGATTGCAAAATTTTTGGCAAAAGAATCTGAGGAATATTTAGATAACTGTGGTGGTGCTTGATTTCAAGTCCTGGACAGTTCATAGCCAGGCACAGAGCCCAAAGTATCTCTGTCTTTCATATAATTCAGATCCAACTAACGGCTCTAAAGACCCACAATGGGTCACATGCTAATACTCCTTTCTCTGGGTTACTTCACAGACAACAAAACACCCCTCTGAGAAAGAAGGGGTGATATACTTACTTTACAGAGGTTCCGAGAGGCAAAGTATCTGCAGAGAGGAATCAGGATTTGAACACTAACTGCTGCCTCTCAAACCTGCTAAACTGAACAATTCTCAGGAACCACAGCCTGTGAAAAAGGTTTTTGTGCTGTGATCTTAGACCACCAAAAATTTTTGTCTGTAAGCACCAGACATAAACAGAGGGTGTAAGTGTCTGTCAGATAGGCATTGGTGTGGTAAGATCTACCAGATGAGAGCCTGATGTGAAGACAATTTGATTCAATCCAACTTACGATAATTGAATACCTACAACCAAAGGGCCAAACAAATAGAATCAGAATACACCGGAGGGCTGTGCAGCATTTCCAGTCACCGGTGGAGGTGATGAGTGATGTGGCCGACAGTGCCAGGCTTAATACAAGGGAGAAGGGTGGGAAAGGGAGGGGTGGTGGAATAAATGGGATTATGGGCCTTAGAGAACATGAAATCAGGAATAACACGGACTGGGAGGGGGGTGGGGGAGGACACAGGGAAAAACTGCAGAGGCTTGTGGGCATGACAAGGTACACGGAGCCCCAGACTGCCACCTCCTAATGTAGAATCTGCTGAAATCAACAGAAACAAAGTGTGACAGCACTAGAATCTACAGTCCACTTCAGTCTATGCATGTAGCGCCAATTACAGCAAGCAATTCCTTTAGCAAACAGCTTTAACAAATCAATTTCTGATCAAAAAAGTAAATGAAGAAACCCCAGGTGGTAAAACACAACCAATGGCTATCTCATCATACCTAAAGGTCCAAGACAGGGTCTGTGTAGTCTGACAACAGTTTTCCCACACAAAGCTATTTCCTTCTGAACACAAGTCACGTTTCCCGGGCAGCCTTGAATAATAATTTTTAATTGTATGATGATACTTTTATAAAAAGTGAACATAAACTGAATGTAACAGAAAATCATGAGACGATGACACTGAGATAGCAAAATGCAAAAGCACATATCACCACTAAAATAGGGCCGATGAACAGCATAATCTTCAGAGGTATGAGAGTGCAGAGACAAATGGTGAAAACATGCAGACATGACATATTCTTAAGTGTGTATAAATGCTTTCTGAAAGGAGGGAAGGGCAGTCTTGGAAGTACCTCTAGGAGCATTGCCTAGGAAGCATCCCCAAGGCCAGAAGAAACAGAGTAAAGAACCATTATAACACAGATTTTGGGGGACTGAAAGAACCTTAAATGTCCATGTAGGTCACCCCTCTACTGAAATTTCTCTTTTTGAAAAAAATGTACGGAGAAGAGTCACTTTGGGCTTCGACAATTTCCCAGGGAAAATTCAATTCAATCCATATTATCAACTGAATCGATAATCAACTTAATCAGTATCATATAAGGAGGACCGTCTATGCCCTAGAACCGTGCAATATAAAGACAGCAAGATACTATACCTGTCTTCAGAGACCCCAGTCAGAGGTACGTCAGGTGTACACCAGTAGCAGTAGTAGAAGCAGCAGTAGTTACTTTAGTGGTTATGGAAAACATTTACATTACACTTTATGACAGGCAGTGTTCTATTTTCTATACATTAACTCATTTAATCCTCCCAGGACTCCCGTGAGATAGGTACTACTAATATCTCTAATTTACAGATGAGAAAAATTGAAGCTCAGAAAGGTTAAATGACTGCCCCCAGATTACCAAATTAGTAAATGTCAGAATGTGATGGGAACCCAGGTATCTTGGTTCCAAATTCTGAGCCCTTCATTCAATGTACATACTATCTCTTGATAAATAACCATAATTCCCTTGCACAATGAATAAGTGACCACTGAAAATAAATCCTACAGCAATGCAAATGCAGAGGGGAGAGAGACGAAAGTAGCTTTAATGAAAGTGGCAGATGAGCTCAGAGGACAGAGGCAGACGGTAAAGGGTGGCACTAACCAATAAAAATATAACATGAGTGACACATGTAATTTTGAGTTTTCTAGTAGTCACATTTAAAAAAGAAACAGGTGAAATTAACAGTATTTAATTTAACACAATATATACAAAATACCATTTCAACATGCAATCAATATAAAAATTAATGAGATATGTTGTTCTTTTTTTCTTGCTAAGTCTTTGAAAGCCGGTATGTATTTTACACTCAGCAGATCTCAATTTGGACTTGCTACATTCCACCTGCTCAAAAGACACAAGTGGCTCCTGTATTGGACACTGGACAGACACAGAGAGAAGGTAAGACTTTCAACAGGAGGAAAACCAAGAGCAAAGGCTTCAGATAAAAAAGAAACAACAAACACCATAGGACGCAGTATGCATGAAAGGGTGCAGTGGAACTTCCAGTTAAAAAAGGGGGTTAGGATCAGCATGTTGAAGTTTGGCAAAAAGGAGCTACCAAAGGCTTCAATGGGGAGCAATGCCTTTAAAACTGTGCATCAGTGAGATGGTTCTGGCAATGTCTTAAGAATGCCTTAGATGAGAGAGATGATAGAGCACAAGATAATGATGGCCCCAACTAGGAGGGTGAGAGTGGAGATGGAAAGGGGAAAGGAGTGTGAGACATGGCATGGCCATCTGTGATTGTCAGGTGACTGACTTGGAGGAAGCAGGTGGTGGAGGAAGGGAGTGGAGACAGTAAAAAACAAGAGTCAACATGACTCCCGGGTGTTAAGCCTGGAAGTGAATGGAAGGAAAGTAAGACCATGAATCCAGACCAGGTTACCCAATCAGAGTATCCAGCGTCACTACAGAAGTGTTCGTTGTGTAACTGATGAACTCTAAGCGCAGTGAGGGCTGGGAGCATGTCACATCTAGGTTTTATCTTCCCAGTCCATGGTGCAGTTCTAATACCATGTTTGTTCATGGGGATATAATGTACAGCCTGGTGACTATAGTATTTGAAAGCTGCTAAGAGAGTAAATCTTTTTAAAAAGTCCTCATCATACACATACACAAAATTTGTAACTGTGTATGGGGACAGATGTTAACTAGATTTATTGTGGCGATCATGTCACAATACATACAAATACCGAAACATTATGTTGTACACCTGAAACTAATACAATGTTATATGTCAATTTAAAAAAGTTTGTTAACAGAGGAGCAGGGATGGGGTGAACAGTGGTAGTGGTGGTGGGGTACAGTGCGCAGGAAAGTTAAAAGATAAAGTTGAAAGATATGCACAAGGACCACACTGTATGAAATGCTGGAAGGGAGGTGCAGTGTCTCAAAATGGATTAAGACTTGAGCACCTTGACTCTACATTTCCCGTGCAGATCAGAACATTAAGGGAATAAAGATAGAGCAAAAGGAAAAAATAAAAAAGAAGAAAAACACTTTTACCAGAAAGCAAATTGCACTCTAGTAGATGACTATTCCTTTATTTAAAGCTAAAACTGTGTTATCCATGTAATTTATTGTATTAAAATAAATTTTACTGATGAACATAAAATAACAAGAAAATGTGTCTTTGTACATCGACAGTAATAAAAAGATGTTTACAAGTCTGTATGCTACTCGCCATAAAAATTATAACCAAGAGAGACATTAAGTCCCTAATCATCAAATATTAGAAACACTATAAAAAACGTTACCAAATTACACAAGGACACATCATATATTATAGGCAATTATTTTATGTTATGTGTTAAAGTATTTTAAAGGGAAAAATCCGAAATACCCAGAAAAATATGATTTTCAGAATAATAGCGAAAAATCTAAGACAGAAAGGTAACTGGATACAGAAACTCTATTTTATTAAATTGGAAATTCAGTTTAAAGGAGTTACATGATTTTAAGCCTGAGTTTTTTATTCAAACCTTCTGTTTCAATTACTTTTTACAAATTTAAATCTGCTGATGGTGTGCATATTTCCAATAAATACAACAGCATGAGATTCCATACTAGCAGGACACCTGCTAACATCTTTTATTCATGTACGTGTTCCCAGCACAAAGCAATTATATTATTTCAAATATTTTAAAACGTTTTCTATTACCACCTAACATAACTGCAGGTTACCTTACAAATCATTACCTTCCTTTTGCACTCCCTCTGTCTAAATCTCTGGGGAAAAAAAGACTTATTTGTGCTGTTGTTTGTAGAAGTCAATAATAGCTCACAAGTAATCTCAGTCTGGTTTACTTGCATCTGATCATAGACATGAGAATATAGCTTCCTATCAAATGCAGGAAAAAGGCATGCATACATAGATTTTGTTTTTTATCCTTGATTCAGCTCTTTGGAACTGGTTCCCAATGTTATAAATTCTGGTGAAAGAAATAAGTGCTAAAAGCTAGTTATTATGCCTCTGAAAACCTTGAGATACGCACTATTCTCCTATCAAGGGCTCATCATCTCATGAAGCCACTGCAGTCTTGTCAGCTTCTCATCCGCAGGAGCGGGCACAGAGGTACATGGGGGGCATGATGCTTCAAAGAGTGAGGGGTGCAAGGAATTAAGGAAAAAACAATGTGTGTTTATGTCATATTTTTCTGCATTTCTTGAAATGACAGTCACTTACATATAACTCACAACTGAAAGTGGTAAATCTGACAGGCAATGCATTTCTTTATATTAATTTTAGACCACCATTTTATGGATATGTCATTTATTTTTCAGTACCAGTATTTGGGAGGGAAAAGGTTAGCTTTGAAGATTAATAAAGAAATCTCACTTTTAGCATTGGAATAAGGACCCTAAAGTATAACAATATTATTTAATAAATCTGAAACTATTCATTGACATATGCCTAAAGTGATGAAGATTTTTAATGAAGCTATTCAATCTATTTAAATCCATTATTTATATGACTTATAAATTATAGGCTATTAATAATTAGATACTAGCTATTATTTCCTCTATCCCTTTTTTACCTAACTTTCTCAGCACTGGTGACTCCTCAACAAAAAAATATTTTTAATCTCAACTTGACAAAGAGACATTCTTCTAAAAGAGAAAGTCTCATACAAAAAGCCTTATCATAAGTGCACAGGGCTTCAGACCACTATTGTTTTATGACTAAAAAACGAATGACTTAAGACAAAAAGCTCAACAACTTTAAACTTCATTTCTATTCATTCTCTAATAAATACCATCTGGTGTGTACTTTAGGGATATAATACCCGTCAAAAACTTCATCGTATTATGAGAACCGGCACCAAGTTGATCTGAAATGCATATTTGAACAGATGTGTTTAAATTACATCTCCGTCTATCCACATGCATAAATTCAGAGCAAGCGTGTGTTGATTTAAAATGCATAAAAAGAGGGATTTGGAGATGCATCAAAAGCGAGGAGCATCTCAACGGATCAAGGCTCACATTACGAAAGGTCAGTACTAAAAATAAAGTTTGCATTTATTAAGGGTTGCACCAGGGGTCTGTTCATGGGAACTGATTTAATGTTTGTTGCACAAAATCAGCCACTGAAACTACACTAATTTTTTACAACTCCTCCATGTAAAACATTAAAACCATCATGCATGAACAGAAAAAATGGAATAGAAGACATCAAAATAGAGAAAATTATATGGCATGTTTATTGACTGACATTAGTTCATATGGCATGGTCCCCCACGTTTCAACATAATTTGCATTTGTCCTGGAAAAAATATCTGAGTGATTTCTGAAGGCAAAATACTGTTCTGATTACACTTTTTACAGACACGCTTCCAAAAGTTAAAATTAATTAAATCCTCTTGGAATTATGAAGTTCATCAATGTTTAGCAAGAAATTAAACATACTAAAATACAAGTATGAAGGTAGAGACCTTAATTAAATGTTCCCTATATTTTACAAGGTGCTAATTTCTACGCTGGCTTTTCACCATCAACATAAAGCTTAATGGTGGAGCTGCTGAAAATCCTGCCCATTACTCGTTAGGTTAACAGTATGAGAAGAAAACCAACTGCTGAGTGAAATTCCTAGTTATCAATATTATCAACAAATATCTAATTAATTTATACTATTTTACATGATATACATGTACAAGCAGCTCCTGTAGACTCAGCTCTCAAGGAAGAAGCTGAATGTGAGACTAAATCTACTCATTCATGAGTATTCATTCTTAAGTAGTGCTACTACCTAAACCTGTGCTAGATATACTGGACAACTAATATTTTCTTTATTCACAGATGAGGAGAGTAAAGATTAAGTATAAAACTGATGGGGAGGGGGGGAAGGATAAATTGGGAGACTGGGATTGACATATACACACTACTATATATGAAATAGATAACTGGACTTCCTTGGTGGCACAGCGGTTAAGAATCCACCTGACGATGCAGAGAACACGGGTTCGAGCCCGGGTCCGGGATGATCCCACATGCTGTGGAGCAACCAAGCCTGTGCGCCACAACTACTGAGTCTGCGTTCTAGAGCCTGTGAGCCACAACTACTGAGCCCGTGCGCGACAACTACTGAAGCCCCCGCGCCTAGAGCCCGTGCTCTGCAACAGGAGAAGCCGCTGCAATGAGAAGCTTGCGCACCACAACCAAGAGTAGCGCCCGCTCGCTGCAACTAGAGAAAGCCCACGTGCAGCAACAAAGACCCAACGCAGCCAAAAATAAATAAATTAAATAAATAAATTTTTTTAAAACAAAATAAAATAGATAACTAACCAGGACCTACTGTATAGCACAGGGAACTCTACTCAGTACTCTGTAATGACCTATATGGGAACAGAATCTAAAAAACAGTGGATATATGTATATGTATAACTGATTCAATTTGCTGAACAGCAGAAACTAACACAACGTTGTAAATCAACTATGCTCCAATAACAATTAATTTTAAAAAACTGATAGGGGAAAAGCTTTATATACTGGTCATCTTTCAAATAAGCCTTTAACGTACTATATAATACGTTAGGGCAGTTTAAGAAAAATGACTGTTTTAAGAGAAATCTCAGATTTGTATAAAAAGGAGATTTCTGAGGTACAGGAGGAAAATCCGCTTTTTCAGAGTATATCTAGTCTCTTAAAGTGTAGATTTACAGTTCTTCTTACTGACAGGCTCCAAAAATTCTCTGAAGCTTGAATTAATTCATGAAGGGACAGTAATGAAAGTAAGCACAACTAGTAAGTGTAGTAATAACCACTATGAAAAGAATTGCTTTTCATTAAAATTCTAAATGTCATCTAGGTTTATGGTTTGTGCTAATTATCCTGTCCGCTGCCCCCACAGCCATTCCCGCCCTCTTTGCCCTACAGCTAAGCCCTGTAGATACATCATACGGGCTCCACATCATGCATTACAGTCCACCCCACTGACTTCCATTCCCTTCTTCGAAGCCCCATGCTCTCGAGCTATAGACCTGACACACACGACGTTCTCCTTCCTGCTCCTCCAAGTCTGTTTGGCAGAGCTAGCTCTCCCTCATTATTCAGGCCTCTAAATAAAGGGCATTTCCTCTAGGAAAACTTCCCTGCACTTAGACTATATTCAGTGCCTTTTCCAAGCTGCCAAACTCTCTGTATTTTCTAATATTCCATTATAATTGCTTGTTATTTCTAAGTTTTCTCCACTGGGACTGGTAAGCTCCTTGAGGACACTGACTGTCTTAACATGTCACTACATTCCCAGGACCCAGCTCAGTGCTTGGCACAAAGTAGGTGCTGACTAAATATTAATGAATTACTGAAAGATTCATTAGTCCCCCTTTTAAGGAGGAAAAATCAAATCCCATAAATAATTTTTATCGAGGCCTGATTATCAGCTTTTTTAGGTGAAATAAGTGAAATCAAATACTTATGGGATACATTTAACAAAATAGTCTAAGATAAATATAAGCCACATAATAATTTTTCAAAGGAAGTGAAAAGTAAGAGAGAATCATTGGAGAACAAACAAGTTTGAATGTGACTGTTATCTAGAGCTGAACTTCTGAATACATAGTAGATGCTATCTACCTATTTAATCAAAGTGAATTAAAAGCAAATAAATTTAAGATTCAGCTCCTCCGTTACACCAGCCACCTTTCTGGTGTTCTATAGCCACATATGGCTACTTTCTATCATATTCGACAGCACGGGTACAGAACGTTACCATCGTTGCAAAAAGCTCTATTGAATAGCACTGTTCCTAAGAGCTGAGAGCCTATAAATAACAATACTTAAAAAAAAAAACCTAACTATAGATTTGAACCTTCTTTTCCTCATTTTACAAATTGGTGATGATATCTACTAGTTATGTTGCTACGAGGATTAAGTGAGATACTTTAAAAGACTTATTAGCTAATACATAACAGTGTCTAATACATAACAGGTGATCAAACAAGTTTCCTCCCTCTTCCTCTTGTAATGCAAAGGCACTTTGCTCAAAGTACATCTTATCACATGTTTCCCCCAGTTGTGCTAAAAACTGTGTTTTCAAAATTTTTCTGCCAGAAAGGCTAAGGGGACAGGGCTTGAGCAGCACTTCAGGACTACGGGGCTCTAGGTCTCCCACCTCCTGACTTTTCAACCAAAGCAACTTCAGATTTAACTGTTACAGATTGGGTTTCTCCCTGAGATTGTGCTTTTTTTTTTTTTCCCTTCCCTTCCCAACAAACAAAAAATCCCAAAAACCTCAATGTCCTGGAAGATATGTCTCCAGCCTTTATGAATGGCAAGCAAGTAAGGTCCAACCCAACCTAACTCCTTTGGGGTCATCTCCTCCCACAACCTCCCTCTTCTCAATGTTCTACACATGGAGTTGAAGATATTGCGACCACTGGCAACAGTCAACTAGAAAACAAAGTAAATGATTTTGACAGGGGATCCTTGGCTTTGATGAATTAAGAGATGGTACAAGTACTGCAGAGTTGTTTTTGTTTATGAGTGAAGTCCATGCCAAAATTGAAGTGACTGAAAATTAATCTCTATGAATAGTCTGCATGGGACACCTACAGGCAAGAATATTTTCAAAGGAGTTGAGAAAACAGTAATTCATTACAACCTGAAGTGGAATCTGCTATGATGTGTTGTAACTGATGCTGGGTAAAAATAATGTACGAAACACAAAAAAAGCCTTAGGTAAACAAATTTACAAGCCTGTGAGAATAAAAGCCTATGGTATTGATGAGCAAGTACTCTGTGGAAATATTTGAATCTTATATGTTATTGAGCCAGTAGTGTCAGTAGTCAATTTCATTCACTCTTGTGAACTTAACTTTCATCAATTCCATGACCTTTTGTCACCAACAGAAGCTGAGTATTTTGCCTCATCCTACCATGTACCACTTCAAAGGCTTTGCAGTGGTAAAGTTATACCATGATATTTTTTGAGATCAAGGTTGATAACTGAAATTTTTCTTGACAAGAAGGAACAACTTCAACTACTGTTATCAAACGGTCTTGAAAATTAGATTTTGTTACAGATGTGATAATGTTTCATAATGAATTCAACCTATTACATGTCAAATTTTGCTTTTATGCAAAACTTATACGGCAGTGAAGTCATTTATAACGACAACTAACTTGTTTAAATCACAAGTAATGTTCAGGTGCTTTATACACTTACCATGCTGTCAAAAGTGAAAGCGTGCTCTCCATCCCCACACAAATTTGCAGCAGATGCATTTCCTGAGCTCAAACTACAGTTTGAGCAGCATTTTTCTGATCTCAATACAAGTGCAAGGGAAATGTCCACATTTGAAAGTCCATTTAGTTGTATAATTGAGAGGAGCTTCCACCCAACCTTCAGTTGGAAGTGATAGATTTGATAAAAGGAAAATATCAAGAAAACGATCTAACAGAATTCTATAAATGCCAAGTGATAAATAGGTTCAATTAAAACCACGATAGGGGGCTTCCCTGGTGGCGCAGTGGTTGAGAATCTGCCTGCTAATGCAGGGGACACGGGTTCGAGCCTTGGTCTGGGAAGATCCCACATGCCACGGAGCAACTAGGCCCGTGAGCCACAACTACTGAGCCTGCGCGTCTGGAGCCTGTGCTCTGCAACAAGAGAGGCCGCGATAGTGAGAGGCCCGCACACCGCACCGTGATGAAGAGTGGCCCCCACTTGCCACAACTAGAGAAAGCCCTTTCACAGAAACGAAGACCCAACACAGCAAAAATTAATTAATTAATTAATAAACTCCTACCCCCAACATCTTCTTTCAAAAAAAAAAAAAAACATGCTATACTGATGTCATGAATTGATACCAATATTTGGCATTATGTATCTGTGTGAAAAGATATTTTCAAAAAAGAAATACATAAAATCTCATTAGACATCAACATTGACAAATGAGTATTAGTGACTGAGTTTGATGATAGGGAACATTAATCTTTGTACCCCAATAAGTGAAATGTTATCCAACTAAAGTAATTCTATTCTTACTAGTAGTAGGTCAATATATTAAGTATTGTAGTACATTGTTATTATATTTTTACTTTCATCAATAAAAACTTGTGAAAGTTGGTTTCCCTTAGAAATGGGTGGTAGATAGATTATCCTTGATTTTGTTTCTTGACCTACAAAGTCTGAAATACTCTCTAGCCCTTTACCGAAAAAGCTTGCTGACCCCTACACTACATGCTTCTCTCATGACCCTGAAGAGTATAAAATATATATGAAAGTAAAGTTTTCCTCTCAAATATGAGTTATGTTCAAAGCAAAATCTATGACAGCTATATAATTTTTTTAATAGTAAAGAAAAGTACCAGAGTAGAGGAGATTCCCAGGAGGGTACTAGGCAAGCTGTGCTTTGTCTCAGGGATTGCTTGCACTTTGGTCTGAATAATTCTATAAAGAGAATTTCAATAGATTTTAAACAAGCCCAGTCTCCAAGCATGGGTCTCAGAATCTTGCTTATTGAGAACTTAACTCTTTAGGCAATATTTAATGTTGATTACATATTATATGTTCCTGTGATGATATGTTCCTATGATTGCCTAAGATTGCTGTTGATAAAGAGAGAAAGATGCTGAAATAAAATCTGTATTGAATCTCAAGCACAAACATCAACATGCACATACATTAACAGAATAAATACTTCAATATGAAAAGTACTTAACATGCTATCAATTTGGTCTATTTCATTAAAATGAGCACCAGTAAAAGACATTATGTCTTTATACATGCCATGTAGACAAACCCACCATATTGTAAAATTTATAGATTAAAAGATTTTAAAAGTAGTTGAGTTTACAATTCACAAATAGAATTCCTAAAATGAAATTCTGTACCCTTGAGCCTTTTGTTTACATAGGGAAAATGTCATACATGAATTGCTCATATTTTATTTCTTCATATTTATTAAGTCAAACCAAAACTGGTTATTTAAAAAACAACAAAAATAATTTGCTGAGATTAGATTATCCATTTTTTGCTTGGATGAACGAACAGCTGTATTAAAGTAACCCTATGTTCACGTGAACAAGACTTTTATGTGTTGAACTTGTAGGCAGTTTGTGTTGGCCTGATAACAAAACAGATGTTTTCCTTAGAGATTTGGCTAGCTATATTAGGGACAGACCAGCCTTGGGAATCAAACTACACATGTGCTTTAAAAAACTGTATTCATCTCTGTAAAATAAAGTTTATCAGACTAGCTGATCTATGAGCTGCTTTAATTGGCCACTTACTTGAAATTAAACAGGTTTAATTCCAAACACTTTTTTATTTTACAAATTTTTTTTTTATTAAAAATAATTAGAGGATATTAGAATCTCCAGAGATAAGACAGTGGTGGCTCAGAGGTAAAGCTGGGAAACTCCTAAGAGTACCAGTTGCAAAACCAACTATGGTGACAGAAAATAACACTGGCTCCTTAAGAGAGAAGATGGAGACCATCTGGCAGGACCAGAATTTCGTCTTCCTCCACATATCTCAACGTAGTTTGGTATAATTTTCTGTATCTTTCTTCCAGGTTCCGAGGAACACATTTACTGTTTCCTTTATAACTGTGCTCTGGATTCCATTTTTCTAGAACCCCTGATGGGCCTTCCTGTCATGCTTGCTCCTTGCTCCTTGCTCCCTGCTCCCTGCTCTAGCACCATCATACTCTTCTCTATACCGTGGCTCGCCTACACCAAGGAACAAATCCACCCGGCTTGTCTTGCCCGACTCCTCCATCCCTTTCTCCTAACTGGTTCCAAACATTTTCCCTTCTTCCTTCCCTTTCCAGACTTCTGGAAGAACAGTCTATCACTTGCCACTTCTACTTCCTCACAGTTAACTTCCTGGAAAACCTACTGTAACCTGGCTCCTGCCTCAACACAGTGATGAAATTATCTCATCTCTGGCAAATCCATGAATGTTATTTTCTGTCCTAACTCCACTTGACCTACTTACCATGTTTGACACTGTTAATCATCCTTTCCTTTACTGATCATTTGACAAACCACGTGATGGTGTAAGCTTTAAGGTCAATGGGTTGTCAGTGTATAAACAGCATTAGCATTACAGAAAGAAGGAGCTGAAAAAGATGTGCCTTGTGGGAGCTAAATGGTATGGGTAGTGTGTCTATGTTATTTATCCTCCAAACACAGACGTGGAGTGAAAGTGTGGTGCTATTAATAAACACGCTAGGACAACGGGCATAGACCAGGATGGTCCTAGGCAAACAAAGAAAAAAAAAAAGTCACCACAGGTAATGGAGGAATAAAGGCCTAGATGACTCCACACTTTCGGGAAACCTTGGGACACTGAAGCATTTTCCAAATAGTATTCAAAAGTCATGCAAATAATACACTGAAAGAGACTGGGCCTTGATATGTGGTAATCGGTTACTCAGTAACAGAAAATGAAGAAACAAAGAATGAACTAAGGGAAGTCCTAGACACCCACTAACACCGCTGTCAGCTTTAATGAAAAGAGAATGGACCAAGGAAGTAATTAAATCAACTCCCCCCAGTTAAAAATACCCCAGAAAAGGAGAAACTGAGTGGCTGGGGTGAGAGATCTACTTTTCAATGTAGCCTCCCTTTATACGTTTTGAATTTTTTTCCCATGGCCATGCATTCCCTATTACAAAATAAGTAAGAGTGAAATTCATCATGACATCTCCACAGATGACTTCAGGTAAGCATCAAAAGAAGGGATTTAGTGGAAACTGATGCTTCTACCTTCATACAACCTTGAAGTTAGAGCACTTAACCCACATAGCATAACGTACTTATCCTACAGGGAAGCCCTAAACAGAAGTTTCATAGGCAGTCTCCCAGGAAGCGGTGCTTCTCCACCACCACCTCCGTCACTCGGACTTCCAACACTCTCTACTCTGACTTTCATCTTACCGCCTTTTTCTCTCTTGTTCATTCAGAGAGTGATCGACATTACGAAAAAAAAAAAAAAGAAGACCGAGACAGAGAGTTGGTGCCAACCAGTTAATTGACGGATGTCGGGAGCAAGGAGAAGAGCATCAAGTTCACTGTCTCCAAATTTTAAGTTGTAGCAACTTTCAAAAAGCCTAAGTACAGTGAAGAGAAATAATGAAGCCTTCAATCAGTAAAGGTGGCTTGGGGAAGGGGATATGATTTCTGTTGGAAGCTGAATTTGAATTGTTAATGGGGCATCCAAGTTAAGAGGTCTAGCAGGTACTTGGTAAACAGCTGTGTGATCCTGAGCGTCTCTGCCCCACCCCAGTTTTATTGAGAAATCTTGAGCCTCTTTAAGGCTGTGTGTTTTAGCCTACAAACTGAGGATAAAACCTAACTAGCTGAATGCTGGGAAGATCAAATGAAATTAACATCCACACAGTTCTAAGATACTGCCAGGCACAGAGGCAATCCTTAAATGCTAACTATTATAATTGTTGGAAATGGGAGAGGTGAGTCAGAGTCAGGAATAAAAGACCTATTAGAAAGTTCTTTCAATAGTCTAAACAAGATATTTCATTGACTCAGCCCCTGGGCTTACTTCACCACAGTGACTCCATTCTGCTCAGATGACCTTCACAGCAGCTTCCTTCAGATTGCCTAGCACCTGGGCCCACCTGCTCCTTTTTTGGATTCCCCGACTCCTCCTCAGTTCCTGTGTTTAGTCCACCTGTATTTCATGTCTCTGGCCCTACTGAGCACCCCAGGCTTAGTGATCTCCACCTCAGACACCTGTACCAAAGCCTTAGGCTAACTCTGCCCGGCTCTGCCCCCACAGATTCTGTTTTCCAAAACATGGTCGACATGGGAACCTGGCACTGCCACGCCTCTCACCTCTCTGCCCATTAGGATTTGCATCAGTCCAGCTGAAGAGGGGAGTGAGGAAAGACAAATCCTTAGGCAGGGGGGATGTGGAAACCGATCAGTACACAACTACATTCTGAGCTCAACAGGGAGGGGAATTAAGGTGCTACTTGTTGGGAGGTACCATTTTACTGCCAAATAGGTTAGGTAAAGTTGGAGTATTATACTTGAAAGAGATGAAAAAAAATTGAATGTGGCTAATATGAACGTGGAGAAACAGACTGAAAAAGAAAACAGAGATGAACAGCAAAGAAGGCTCAATAAAGATTTAAAAAATATGACTCCTAAAAGAAAAATATGACTCCTTTAGCAAGGTTAAAGCCAGACTTCCACAGGCACATTTAGCAATCTGGAGGGGGAGAAGTGGGTGCTAGTAGTAGGGCCAAGGCTAGTGGTAGGGTTAGGGTTAGAAGTAAAGAAAAGCCAAAGCTGCATCAAAGAATATCACTAAAAGAGAGGACCATGGGGTCCAGGCCAGGTGGAAGCCAGAAGACTGGAGAATTAGGAGAGATCAAATGATGAGAGTTCATGACAAGGATGAAGACCAGGAGAGAGAGAACACAATGGAGGCTGAAGTTCACCCTCTGGCAGCCAGTCGTTATTATAAATGGACAACCTAATGTATAAAATCATGTCCAATAACAGATAGAGAAGTGTCTAGAAGTGAAGCCATTTTTTCTGATAACGCCTTAGTTCAGACTGCATATATGTTTGGTTTCACACATGGGTAGTTTCCACTTTTCTCCAAAATGAATTCCTGGAAAAAGCATTAAAAAAGTCTGCCTTTTCTCATAGGAATCATAAAGATATCGGTTGTTGCCCTTCTGGTTGTGACTTGACACTAAGTAAATTAGAGATAAGACCAAGAATATATCATAAAATATATCATAAAAGCAAAGATATAATAATAATCATGTATAACCATTTAAAACAGTAAAACCATGTTCTAAGTTTTAAAATGGTAGAGTTTCAGAGCAAAAGTGAACTTTAGAGCATGCTTAGTCTACTCCCTGCATTCAAAAGATGAGACTCAAATTGAAACTACAAAGATTAAATCAGTTTTCCCAATTCAACAACAACAAACGTATTTTTCTTGATTCCCAATCAAATAAATGCCTTCACAGCCTATTTCAAAAGAATTCCATAAAATGAACAAAATTATACTGTGTATTTTGAATATATAAGAATATATAATTTACTTACAGAACTGAAAAAATACAACTGTATTATATCATAATTTTGGATTATCTTACATTAATACGTTAGCTGCAAATACATACAGTTGCCCATCTGTATATCCAAGGATACGGAACCCGTGGGGGCCGACAGTACTAAGCCATTTTATATAAGGGACTTGAGCGTCCATGGATTTTGACATCTGCGGGGGTCCTGGAACCAATTCCCCGGGGATACCAAGAGACAGCTGGGTTTCCCTGGTGGTGCAGTGGTTAAGAATCCGCCTGCCAATGCAGGGGACACGGGTTTGAGCCCTGGTCCGGGAAGATCCCACAAGCCGCGGAGCAACTGAGCCCGTGAGCCACAACTACTGAAGCCCGCGAGCCACAACTACTGAAGCCCGCGCACCTAGAGCCCGTGCTCCGCAACAAGAGAAGCCACCGCAATGAGAAGCCCGCGCACCACAACAAAGAGTAGCCCCTGCTCACTGCAACTAGAGAAAGACCGCACGCAGCAGCAAAGACCCAACACAGCCAAAAATCAATAAATTAATTAAAAAAAACACAACTGTACAATGAATTTTCACTTGCTTCTACAGTCTCCACTTCAAAAAAGGGAAAGGAATTCTTAGCCAACTCTTTACATGATAGTTAGAAATTGAAAACAATCCAAATGTTTAACAATGAGCAATAACTATGTAAAGAAGGGAATGTACACTTACCAACAGGTTACATAACCTCTAAAAATGATAAATACATGGGCAACACTGAATCATGGAAATGTGTATTCAAAAGAATGATGTGAGAGAAATGACTAAAACTAATAGGTGTTCAGTTGTAAATTCAGAGAACAATATAAATAGTTGAAAATTAACCTTCATTGTATTCTTTTTTCTCCACAAAGTTCTTCCATGTCCATACATAAACCAACAAAAAGCAAGCAGATGAATGAGCAACCTGTCAGGGAAGTTTAGGACGAAGCTTTCTATCTCTTGATAAATTTCTCTGCAGCTAGAAAGAGGAACAGGGGTCCACAAAATCAGTTTACTATTCATTTATTTCAAAGAGAATGATTAGAACACTTAAATAGTCTAATAATTCCCTTAAAACGTTCGTTTCCAAGGCCCAGAGGAAATAATAGTTTGAATTCTTTTTGTTCGTCTCCACTTCATTTCTCATTACTTTCCTATCCCCAAATAAACAGACCAAAATATCTATGTCTCCAAATGGAGAAAGAAGTCAGAGGGGTGGGTGGCCTGAAAGTTCTAGACGAAGAGGGATAACAAGAACATTCACCCACCTTTGCATTTCTTTAAAACTTGCTTAAATTTATAATAAAAATCATAAAAATAAACAAGCAAAACCAAGTCAACACAAAAAAACTAGAGCAGACAAGTATGCCTTTAAGAAAAACGAACTGAAAAAAAAAAAGAAAAACGAACTGAAAACATACAGAAAAGCATGTAGATAAGAGCATGCTTAATCAGAAAAAGTGAGTCTGACTATTCATTACACTATAAAAAATACTATCTTAGCGCACGTTAATAATCCAAAAAGAATTTTGGGGAAGAGAAGGGATGGGGTGACAAATTGTACACGTGACAATTAACCAGAGCCAACCGGAAAAGTGCATAAGATTGGAGTACATGTATTTTATTTTTAATAATAACCTGACCGCTGGCATCATCTTATCTTTCCTACATTAATTTTCACCTTTCTCTTGATTTCTTCAACTGCATTAAAGAAAAAAAAACCTTACGTTTCACATGTTTCTCTGTAAACTACTCAATTCCCGAGTATAGGTATAATTAGATAAATTCTGCTAATGTTAAAATTACAGACTCACGTCACCTGTCAAACTGTTCCATACTTTATCTCAGAAAAAATTTACTTCTAGTGTTGATACTTTTCATCGACTCATCTCTGAAGTTAATCCTCATTTCATAACAGTAAAATAAAACCTAGCAGATACAAACATAATATGTATATCATATTATTTTGTTGGCTAAAATAGAACTGCCATGTCTTCTTGTTTTACTATCTCTATTACATGTGTATTTACAAATTAATATAAAAGGAAATGCCACACACTAAAATTCATGATACATTCTTCAAATGAGGACAGTTTCCTCTCATTTGAAGATATTATGTATACCAAAAGAAAACAATCGTAACTTTCCTTTCCCATGTCATACTATGTGAGCAACTAATGCATCCCATTAAAGTGAATGACACAGAAAATGATGAAAGAGCCATGATGGATTTGTCCCCATTTTGCCATGGAAAAGCAAAATGGCTATGATCTATGGTAAATAAAAATATATTGTGCCATTCTGTCTATTGCTTCTATTCTCATGAAAATTTGCACTCTGTTCTAAGATAAATGAAAACTATACTGGAAAGTAAAATAAAAACCAAGGAAATTTGTAGCAGACATTCTCTAGAAGACAAAATTCTAGTCATTAGAAAATGGACTCATTTACGATTGAGAAGCAAACCTCTTAAATGATTTGGGGACTTTCAAAATTATAACGGGAAAGAGATAGTGTACAAAGTCTGATAAAGGTATGGAAGAAGAAAATCACTTGACTTTATGTACTTAAAGGGCTGGAGCTTTCTGGCTTTCCAAACCAAAAACTAATTTCCAGAAAGAACACGAAGGCAATCCATATCACAACATGGCCCTCAAGGTTTCCTGAGACTCAGTCAGGCACTAACAGGGGTGTGTGAGGTTACAGACACCTTGGCTCACCCTCTGGGGTCCAGTTCCTCACAGTACCTCCCCATTAAACAAAAGTATCCTTTAATAGGACCTACTGAAACAAACATACCTATATATAGACTTTAATCACCTCAGAGTAAACAAATTTAAACTGGTATCAAACCTGTTAACAAGTGTCCATTTGTGTTTGTGTCTCAACTTCAAATTACTACAACTTATTTTCAAAGGCAAATGGTAGAAAAAAAACTGAATTACAAATTGAGAAACATTTATCTTCAAACTTAAAAAAAAAAATCATATTAAAACAAACTGCTAATGTTTTGCCCATATTTATCCTCATGCTTTCAACCTTAGATCACCCTTCCAACCAGTATTTAACCTGAGTGATCTAATCAAAAGGTAACAAGGATGATTAATGCTGATGCAATGTAATTCCTGCCCTGCCCTAGCCTAGAATATATTGGACAGATATGAATCCCCACGAGAGTCAAGAAGTGCAATACAGATGTGGCATATGATAAAGTGAATACTAATGCACTTCTTATTAAACATCACCAACAAGAGTGATGATGAGTAGAAATGAACAGAAATTACACAAAGTGCACAATATACTGGCATCTCCCTCAGGCATGTATGTGGCTGGATAACCAGTGATGGGCATGAGTGGTATGAAGAAGCCGAAGCCTGAGCAGATGAAAAGTCACAGAAAGAGCCTCATGGCCAGGCTGTGGAGGCGGCAGGACCAGAGGTCATCCCCTCCCTCCTCACACACAAAAGAAGTCTCCTTTACTGGTAATGGTTTACAGATAAGTCAGCTGACCCAAACTGGTGTTGGGTCTAAGTATGAGTCAAGCTCCCTTGACAACTTAAATCAACAGTCTGCGTGCAGTCAACCCGCCACTTACGGGAGTCCCCGCCACATCTATTGTTTGGAATTAACTGAAACTGATTACATCTCCCAGGACGCTGGGCAGCAGCCAGGCCATGAGAGGTCTTGAAGATAATTTACCCCCTCTCAGTAGCGCACAGAGTTAACTCTTGGGCTGGCACAAACCTGTGCAGCAACTCAGGACCATACTTTTATTTATTTTAAAATAGTGGAACAAGATAATGTTTTACACCATCCAGAGGTAAGAGAACAAATTCTGCTTTTAAATGCAACTAAATTTTGTACCTGGGAGCTTCAAAAAGGGGAGGCAGTGCTGGGAGTCTGGACTATTCCATATACTGGTATCTTTTCTAAAATGAGTTGGTGGGTCCATTAGAAAAACATACAACTTTCTGAACAAAAATATCTTGCATATTGACTCTTCAGTGTTCCTAACCTATTCTCTGTCATTTCTTCTTTTCTTTTCAGTCAGTAAAGACCCCGGGCAAATGCAAATTTTATTTAGGAAAGAAGTTTCCAGGCATTATCAAACCAACAACATTTCAACAGGAATGACTTCCTACAAAATTAACTACCAGTGAAAAGGACTGTGAGGTGTTCCAGGAAAGCAAAAGTTTACAATGAAGAGGAAAGACTGAAAGGCTTGGGGGACTGGCACAACTGGGGCTTGAATGAGGGTTGGAGTGAATAAAGGGAGAAAGGTCTCGAAATGCTGATGGGAACTCTGGTCCTGGGGAAAAAAAAAAGTGACTCCAATTCATAGCACCATTCTTAGAGACATCAGTAGACCTTAATTAGTATGTAGCTGTTGCATCTTCGCCCTGTTTTCTCTATCTTTTGGATGGGTTCTGCCAAATAAACTACATTTTTAACCTAAGGGGACATTTTCTAAAAACTTGCAGAAGAAAATAAAGCAGGAAAGTATTTTCAGTGAGTTCTCCTCTCATACTGACTTCGTGTGTATCTTAGATTTGCATAAGCCACGCACACTGGCTTCTACATAACATGTATCAATTATTTTTATTTTTTAGGTATCACTTAACTACTGTTCTGTGTTGTGGTTGTGCTGCTGTTTTTATTACTAGAAGAAAAGTAGCAGCGATCATTTAGTAAGTACATACCAAGCACTGTCCTAAGTCTGTCTCAATGCGTATCATCTCATCTAAGTCTCACAACCTTAAAGGGTACTGTTATCCTCATTTTACAGATAAGAAAACCAAGGTCCAACAGGTTAAGTAACTGGGTCAATATGACAAAGACAGTCAGGATTTATACCTAAGGTCTGTGCTCCAATATTCCGACTTTGATCATTCCCACAAAACATTCTTGCTCAGAATAAAAGTTTGACAGCACCTCACTTGAATATCTCTACCAAAGTAGCGAGGTTCCTAAGATACTTAAGTTTAGCATTCTGTTTCTTTGGCTCTTTTTTTTCTTTAAAATCATAATACCTGTGAATTTGCTCGATTTCCTTTCTGTCAAAAACAGCAAAAATTAGTTCAAGATATGGGGCTATCTCCAATACAACCAACTTACAGACTTCTGACAGTTTCAGAGAATGAGCTTTACGTGGCAGTCAGGTGGTGCCACAGAAAACCAGAGATTGACTTGGCCATTAAATATATGTAAAACGGAAAAACAAACAAAACCCAAAAACTTCTCTGGGCTTTGATTGAAAACAAGGAAAGACAGACTGATTTCTAAGCTGCCTTCTAATTCCACATGTTCATGATCATATTAATTAAACTGGCAAAAACCACATATCTTTTCATTTACTTTTTTTTGGGGGGGGGTAGTAAAGAATAAAAGAAAAAGAGAAAAAGAAAAAGAAGAGAAAGAAACATTTGTTTCTAATGAGGTGAGCACCACAGTTTCTAAAACTTCTAAACAATATCACTTAGGATACTGGTGTTAAAGAAGCATTTTTATTTTAGAGATAAAATATTTGGGGGGTAAAGAGGGAAAG
>NW_006781879.1:544900-604530 GCF_000442215.2 Lipotes vexillifer | reverse complement strand
GGAAAAAAAAAAAAAAAAAAAAGCTAGAAGCAACTTTTAAGATTCTTTCCTCAATGCTAGTTGAAATAAGTAAATTAAATAGCCATATTGTTATTTAGCATCTCCTAGTGGCCTGCGGCATATGAAACATTTTGAAAGACAGGCTTAAATAGGTTATATTTTGCCTACTGCTGTATGGATGGTGATTCCTATGTACAGCCAATTAATTAAGAAAAAATTTTTAAAATATCACCATAATGGGGGCTTCCCTGGTGGCGCAGTGGCTGAGAGTCCGCCTGCCGATGCAGGGGACACGGGTTCGTGCCCCGGTCTGGGAAGATCCCACATGCCACGGAGGGGCTAGGCCCGTGAGCCATGGCCACTGAGCCTGCGCATCCGGAGCCTGTGCTCCGCAACGGGAGAGGCCACAACAGTGAGAGGCCCGCGTACCGCAAAAAAAAAAAAAGTCACCATAATGCATGCTGCACAAGACAGCAGTTGACCATGTACAACAGCTGAAGCATGGGCTATTTACTGCTACAACTCAGTGACTTCTGAGGCTTCTGGCAAAGGTATTATTTAAATTTCCTATATCTAACGATAGCCTAAGCCACTAATATTTATGCCATCTAGCCTCCAGTTTGTTTTTTAATGCAAAACAAAACTCCTTTAGAAACTCTAATTCTGTCCACAGCACCTGACACAGCAGTAGAAAGAATACCACATGGGATCTTAATTAGGAAAAAAATAATAATACATCCACAGTGTTGCAACAAATGGGTACCTGAAGAAATAGTTTCTCCTAAAACGGAGAGAGAGAGAGAAAAGAAAAGGAATAACTCAGTGATGAGGACAATAGAAACCAATTAGTTAAAAACCAAAACCAAAACAAAACAAACACTGAACGAATGAGACACATGACAGATGACAAAGCAACAGAGATAAAATAAGGTAGTCCAGGTATAACCTCCCTTTTGCCACCAAGAAAACACACCTAGTTTACATACGGATGTAACTTCATTTAAATAACCTGTGAGGGAATGTAGAACAAAAAGAATTCACTTCCTACCTTCACAAAGGACACCCTTACCACAATAAGGAACCAAAAGTAATAATAATGTACGAACTTGTATTATTCAATTTTAGGCTATTAAAGGTCTGCTTGACCTAAGAGTTCATCCTTATCAAAAACACTCAATGTCATAATATTTTCAAACGAGTAGACAATCCTTCTATTTTATATCTAAGTATAACTTCTATTACTTAGATAGAAGCTTATTCCAATATTTTAATAACATTTTTATAAGAATACATTCCATTAAGGTGACACGAAATAAACAGACAATCAAAAATTGCAACATATACATATTTATATTTTAAGGATCAACTCTGGTTTCAGCATTTTGTTTTAGGTAATTAGGACCAAATTAGTTCATTTGGAATCAGTGTTTCTTTATTTTTTCTCAGCAGCTCTTATAGCAAAAAACAGAAATATAAAACCCTGTCTTGAAACATAAAGTGTGGCCCAAACAGAGCCTGTCTGCATATACTTGCCTACATTGTTAGATTTATTTCCCTTGGCTTGATATTATTTCTAGAAAAATAATCTTGGGCTCTATATTTAGCTATCTAAGTAAGAAGTCCTATTAATCCACACATATCTTAAGCAGTGAATATTCTAGCAATTTGTTTGAAGAAGGCGTAAATTCTCTCTGCCCTTTCTGCTGGTGCACCAAATAATGCAATGGCGTACCCAAGGGAGACTGTACAGAGAAGGCAGAGACTCCTGTTTGACCCCTGCTGGCAATCAATTTATGGCCTCAAGCACAGAGCCTGACAGTCCTTGCAATTCTATATTAGCTTTTGTAACTCTTGATATTATTCTTATTCATATAAATGTCAAATTCCTATTGGTAACCTGAACTAAAAGTGTTCATAATCTCAGTTTACACCCTTCAGAACACGTCAGAATGGAGGAACTGAATTAAATTTTATATATTTTAAAGTAAACACCCAAGAAAGGGAATTAAGAAGAATAGTTTTTGCTGCTAAACATAAGATACCATGCTGTGTGAAGGTTGATCACTTAAGAAATATAAAATAGTCCGGAAGAGCCAGCTGTCTTACAATAACAATAATGAAATCACTGTCTTTCAGTGAAAGGGGTTAGCAGTGAAGAATGAGACAAAGCAGAGCTAGGAAGAGAACTGACTTTCCAGGGCTATTTTCTATAGGATACAATTATTTTTCCGTAAAATATGGTGCACGTCGGCATGAGGCTGCTAGTAGTAGGCTGTATGCACTGAATCAAAGCATAAAGACAGTCATTTTCACCCTTTCTCGAGTCCTGGTGCATTCAGGTGACGATGAAAGAGGCGGGTGTGCTGCATTACAGGGCCTCTGACTCGCTTGCCTTGGGACAAGTAACCTGCCTTAGCCAGCAAAGCCTTTGCTGTCCTTCCTGTAGGCTTTTCTACTACAGGATTCGAAATCTCCACATCCTACAACACAAATCAGTCCTATGACAACAACAACAGAAATCCTTCATTCAACAAAGATATAATGGGTTTGTTTTAGGCACTGTAGTATGTGCTGGAGATACATTCATGAAGTTGTACGGGGTGGGGGGAGTGTCTGTGGGGGGGAACATGCACAAGCACAGAACAATGTGGGGAAGCCTCATAATGGAGATAAACTGTAAGGAGATTATGCATGTAAAATACTTTGCAGCATTCCTGGCAGTACCTATCAGTAAGTGGTAGATGATAAAACGACTACTGCTGCTGTTTCCTGTACTGAAGGTGATGGGGAGCTATGGAAGAATTTTGCTTAAAAAAATACAAGGTCGGGCTTCCCTGGTGGTGCAGTGGTTGAGAGTTCGCCTAACGATGCAGGGGACACGGGTTCGTGCCCCGGTCCGGGAGGATCCCACATGCTGCGGAGCGGCTCAGCCCGTGAGCCATGGCTGCTGAGCCTGCGCATCCGGAGCCTGTGCTCCGCAACGGGAGAGGCCACAACAGTGAGAGGCCCACGTACCGCAAAAAAAACAAAACAAAACAAGGTCTATATTTTAGGAAGAACATTCTGGCAATGAATTGAAGGGTCGATTGGAGGGAGTGGGCCTGGAAGGGATTTAGGAGGCAACACAATTCACAGAACTTCCTCAATGAGGGTAGTGAGAGTGGGGATAAAGGGTCAGACACAGGTTGTGTGGGCGATCAAACTCATGGGACCTGGTGGCAGATTAGATTGGGTGTTAAAAGGAGAGAGGAAAGTCCACAAAAACTGTGCTTCTGACTTGGATGGATGGATAGGGGGGCCTTTTACTAAGATAAAGAGAATGGCAGGAAGAGTAAGTGTGAAAGGTGGGGACTGAGAGCTTGAGGAACACCCAAGTGGAGCGCTCTCGTTGAAAAGCGTTCTGATAGACAGATGCACAAGTGTGAAGGTGGGGGGAAGGGCGGGGCGAGGACTGACGGACACTGAACCGGACTCACGATTCATGGAGGAGGGAGCCGGCCAACGTTAGAGAGAAGAAAAATTAAGCATGAAAGACGACTGCCTGCTGGAGTCCGCAAGAGGAATTTAACAAGAGTAGACCTATTGAAGGAGAGTGGGCCGAAAGCAGACCCCAGAGGGTCAAGGAGTGGATGGAAGGCGGGGGAGGGGTGTCAGGCCGCTGGGTGGTCATTCTTCAGAGAAAGTGGGCCGTGAGGAGGAACGAGCGCATAGGAAAATGCAGGTTCCACAAGGGGTTTCTGGAGAACAGGAGTAACTGGAAAGTAGAAAACACTAAAACTCATCAGGAGAAAGCTAAGGAAAGGGGGGGGAAATGATACAAACCTTCAGTTAGACTGGAATTTTAAATAATTTAGCTCATTTTAGCTTATTTTATAGATGTGGAAACTGAGGGAACGCTACCTTACATTCTGCCATTACCATGAGAGGCAGCAGCCAGAAGATCTCAATTGCCTCCAATAAGTCAAAATAAAAATATCTTAATAAGTGAAACTAGGGTTGCCGCTATACATTTAAAGTAAGAATTGCCTCTAATAATTCACAATAAAAATAATATCTTAACAAAGGATTAATACATGACCAGGTTGTATTATTCTCTTTATATTCTCCAGGTTTCAAGAATCTTTAAATTAAAAAAAAAATTCTTACTTATTCAATCTAAGTTCTCTTTTATGAAGATAACCGACAGAAAAAATATCTTGAAAGGCTTCAGCAAATTTATATGTTTCAATATGAATGTCACCAGGGATGGGAGAATATAGTTTCTATACTGTATAGAATAAAGACCAGGCTTTGAATTGCAGATCCATCACAAATGTACCTTCTCTGACCTTTAGTTTTTCAACCTAAAGCATGTGAATAGCACCATAAACTTGCAGGGTTATTGTGAGAATTGAATGAAATCATGAATTTAAAAGCACCTAACAGCTATAAAAGCTACTCTCCTTAGAGCAGTGCTTCTTGAACTATTTGTGGAGAATAACCAGTTTTCTTTTCAATTCATTATGGACTGATACATTTCTAAAAACACAACTAAGGTGAATTACTAAAAAATATATCATAAATTTGATGTCTTGAGAATGTTAAATTACCAGAAAATCTAAGTGCTTACTTTCAAATTCAGTAATCTTGTACATCAAAGACAAAGAGGTTGCAAACAGGCACTGGTCTATGAGCCAATTTTTGAGCAGTACTTATTCAGAGCATAGCACGTGCGATAGTACAGCACAATAGTTCAAAAGCACTGGCTCTGGTACCAGGCAACCAGGGTTCAAAGTCTTCTCCATCACCTACTAGCTATGTAACTTCAAGTTCTCTGTGCTGTGGTTTCTTCATCTCTAAAATGTGATTGTCAAAAATACGTGTTTCACAGGGTTGTGGTAAGAATGAAATGAGTTCATATATATAAACCAATCTGAAGAGCGACTGGGACGTTTTTAAGTGCTCAATAAGTATTAGAAATTAATATAATTATTCAGTGAGTAATATCCAGAGAAAAAGTCATGATGTAATGTTTTTATGCAAATGTTGTTTTTTCTATTTGTTTGTTTCTGTTGCTGTTTTATTTGGGGAAAAAATGGAGATTTATTTTAGCTTACAGAAAGGGAAAACATACATCTTTTATGCATGAAAATATTGCTGGAAAATGTATTAAAACTTAAGAGTTTTTTTTTTTAAAGCTTCCTAGGTACCACGATTCTTAATGTTGTAGAGTTTCCCATCAAATTTAGTCTCTTTTATCTCTATAAGAAAAAATTCAGGGAATTACACTATAAAAGTTAAGATGAATTCTGACTTTTTTATAAGTAGAAAAACACTCTTCAAAATTTAATTATATCATGATTCTTGAAAGCACAAAGTAGTTAAAAGGGAGAAAAAAGAATTAACATTTGAAAGAGAGCAAACTAGACAATGAAATAAATTTTTTCAAGGAAAAACTCAAAAGAATAATACTTTTTCCAATGATACAATTAAAACATTGAATCACAATAAATTAGGGAAAAGTATATGAAAAAGAGGCATTACTGGACAGTGGAATTAAAACAGTATTTTCTAAGAGGTGTTTGATGCTTGGTCTTATTTACATAGTTAGACTAAAAACAACTTGCTCTAAATAATAATTAAGGGAAAAGAAATCTGTTCACTTTAAAGGCTATTAACAAGAAACCACTGATTTCATTGATCAAAATAGATTAGTTTATAAGGAAGAAATTCCTTTAGGAATCTAAGACACCTAAAATAAATAAAGCAAAAGCACATCATGCAAGTAACCCCACACAAATGGAGAGGAAATACTGGGGTGGAAATAAGCTTGCCCCAACAAATAAAAGAAAAATGTGATTTTCTCCTCTCTGCCTCTTCTGTTCTAACATGAAAGTATTTAGTAATTCTGGAAGAATGCCAACTCCAGTATACTGTCATCTTGAATTGGAGATGGTAGCAGGAGAAACACACTTAAGGCTTTTGCATTTACTTTTTGATCTACTGTGGTAGATAGAAGCAGTGGGTAGAAGGATATGCCCTAGAAGGTACAGAACCACAAGAAGGGACTCACCATGAGGCTGAGGCAATTGCTAATGTATACAAAAAGGACACCTAGGACAAGAAAAATTGAGATAACACTGATCTTTGACATTAGAAAAGAAATGAAGACGTTAAATGTCTTTAAGTCTTCAAGTCTTAAATGGCGTTTTCTGATAATCACCCAAAATAGACAACTGATAATATGCCAAAATATTGTTTAGTTTGTGAGGTGGTCTCAGTATATGTACATTAAAAAAAATGAAACTACCAACCCCACCAGCAACAATAAAAAATGAAGAATATCAACTGGTTCATGTGCAAAAGAAGGTACGATACCCAAGAAAAAATAATTAGATGCTTAGAACTATGATTACAAATTCAACTCTTTTTAGGGGCAGTTATCAAACTTTAACATGAGAACTTTTAAAAAAGTACATGTAGTGACAGAGATTTTTGGTGACCCCTCTATATCTCTTCCCGCCATCTTCCACAGAAATAGATTATTAGCTGGACACATGGACGCCTGGAAGAAACTATTACTTCCCATCTTCCCTTGCAGCTAGGGATGGCCATGTTCTAATCAATGAGATATAAGTTTAAGTGTCCTGTAACTTCCAAGAATGTAACTTTTAAGGAGAGGAGGGGTACACCCTTCTTCAATTCTTTCTCCTTTTTGTTGGCTGGAATGCGGACTTGATGGATGGATTTAAGCAGTCATCATGGACCATGATACAGAAACTCAGGCTGAGGAGAGCTGAGCAACAAGACAGAATCCTGAGTCCTTGCTGCTGTGGACCATCCCACCAGCACAAGATTACTACCTCCTAAATTTTTTCTTTAAATGCAAGAGGGCAATACACAACTATCTTCTTTGAGATATTATTTTATGTTTTTGGCAATTCACAGCCAAAACCAATCCCATGTAAAGTGGAGTACTACATGTGATAGAACCTAAAAGTATGGCATTAGTTTATTTAGTTGGGCAGCAGGTAGAAAGAACCCATATTGCAGGCTGGAAAGCTAATTAAAGTTATATGTTTGCAAAATATTTGGTCAAATTGTCATCTGCTGAACCTTGGAAGACAGACCAAATGTTAACTAAGTCTGCAGCAGTAGAAGTGCAACAAATGATTCAGAACCTTAAATATGAGCTGGCTCCCCCTTACTGTTCTTAGCAACAAGGAACACAGATTAGGACTGGCCAGCTGCAAGCTGAGATTTAAGAAAACAGAGCTTTTCTAAGAAAATCTCTGTTTATGAACTACAGTCTAATTTGACTGAGAATTCTGTGATTTTGAGGTTTGCAGGTTTGCAAAACCCAAGCAAAGCAATCACAAGCACTGGCTACAATACCATGGAAGATAGAATTGGTGCCCCATCATACATTGGCTCAGTTTTCTGGAAGTGATGCGATTAAGAGAGTTTCAGATGGTCTGAAAGGAGTCATCCGTAAGTTCAGAGGCAGGAGATAAACAGAGGCCAGAGGTCAATAAATAAGAGAGTCTTCAGGTTCAAAACTATGCCCAGACATGACTTTCGGCTACACTTCTTCATGGAACTGACAAGAAACAAACAGAATGAAAGCATACTAATTTTTTTAGGGAACTGAGCTGCCAAAGATACACCAGAATGATGTGCATATCATGTACAGCTCTTAAAGCAATTTCCATGTCTCTAATCAGCACCAGAAGAAAGCAGGCATGGAAGTGTTAGAACCCAGGCAGAAGATCAGACTCCCTAATGCCTTTCACAGATATGGCCGTGAAGGTCAATCAACTAGGGAGTTTCTCTCACAGAGGGAAATCAGGGCTCATCAGATGGGATAACTGAAGAATGTCCTTCAGTGCTCAGGCAGAAAACCTTCATGATTTCTACCAAGCAGGGTTTGTTACTATCCATCGAATAGTAGCTGATATGTGCTTCACATTCTCCCATTTTTCAAATGGGAATTTTAAAAGTTATAATCATCTTATTTTTACTCCATTTTAAATGGGGAATTTGTTGGGTTGCCCTTTAGTTTATAGCCATCAGTCCACAGAAAGCCACATCTGGACCTTCTAAAAAGGGTAGCGCATCAACCACAGATCTTGGTACGAGTAGGAGAGGGTAACTAGATGGGGCTTGGGTTATCTCTCTTAGACCAAGGGTTATCTCTCTTAGACAAAGGATAAGTTCTGTATGTAGCAAGAAGAGTGATCAAATGGGAAACACTGAGACAGAGACTACTAGTTGCTCCCCACTATCTCACTTACTCTTATTTCCAACGGAGCCCTTTTTTTTACAAATGGGAACAAGGCGACTCAAAATAAAAATTACATTGCTTAGCCTTTCTTTTTGCCAAGTGCAAACACGTGATTAAGTTCTGACCAATTGGATATAATCAAAGTAACATGTGTGACTTTCAGAAAGCATTTAAAGGGAAGGAACACATACTCTTCTTTGCCTCTCACTTTCCTACAGACTAGAATGCAAATCTGATGGCTGGAGTTCAAGCAGCCATGTTGGACCATGAGATGAAAGCTTTAGCCTGCCTGCATCCCTGATATGCCGGAGCCTTATAAAGCCCTACTGCCTAGTCTGGACTTCATTTGCATGACTGAAAAATAAACTTCTACTTTCTTTATGCCATTACTTTTCTTCTGTCACTCGCAGACAAACTGAACTTCGATTTTTATGTACATAAATATACTTGCGTGTGTGTAAGCTAGTTAAAGCCTTTCTCAATAGCAGTAGGTTTTATGATATCATAAAGAAACTCAAACCTACAAAGTATAATTGTCTAAGGAAAAGAGGTTGGCTTTCACGTAAGACCTGTAATTCAGTATTTCTTTCTTATTCACGGAAAGCCTATAATAAACACTTATACTCGTCCCCACCTGCTATACCAGAATTAACGTTAGAGTTTCACTATACTTACCAAACACTGTAGTTACAAGTATTTATATAATATTATCTATGATTTAAGAATGTCAGTCCCTAAAAGACAGTTATCAAGTTTTACTGTGCTCATATTCTACACCTAACAAGTGGCTAACATATATTCTATAACCAATTAATAATAGTTGAATAAATGCAAGACTCTGGCTCCTTTGGAATTAATTCACAGTGATGTTTTTTGGTCTTATTTCCAGAATTTAAATTGGTCAGATTTTAATAATCTGAGATTCAAACTTTAAAAACAATTGTGGCTTTTACATTATCTAGTCTTTTCCCCGTTGTTTGCCGCTGACTTAGTTTTGGTACCTTTTGAATAGTACTGCAAAGTCTAGCAGAACAGTCAAAATTACATGCACTATACATGTTCCTTGATTTGCTGTTCTTTCTGTTAAGAATGGAAGGTCCTGGACAGAATAATGAGGACTCAGTGAATGTCCATCAGAGGATGATGACACGGATGAGAAAGGGGAGACAAGAGTGACCAATAACTGGTTCTCTCTCCTTATGTAGCAGCAAGTGAGAAAATGATCAGTGCTAAGAACTGCGGCTGTTTATGAGCAGGATTTTGAGCTGTATATTTAATATACTTGGCTCTAGGGAAAAGGATAACTAGGAGGTAGAAATGAAGACTTACAAAGTTTTTACAACAAGCAGGTTATGTAGGATGATAGCTCTGCAACACATAACCATTAGTACAGCATTTTATTTACTTATATACACACTTCATGAAGAACGTACAGCTTATAGTTAAAGATGTTGTTACAGGTAAGCCACTCATTACTTCTATTTGAAGGTTTCCTCCACGTGGTCACATGCAAACAGCTTATCACCCCCTCAACACAGTGACTCCACCTGGATGGGGAGTAAAAGCTAAAAAGGGCATACTGACTATAGAAAGAAGCATTAAATTTTTAAGAGAAAGCATGTAAGATTTTAAAATTTCTCTTTAAAAGTATAGTACAATTTTTAATTGGAGAATTATCATTATCCCCAATGTTTCTAAAAATTATCCTACCTGAAAAAGCTAGATGCCATGATAGCAACAAATAAAGTTTGGAGGATCACAGGCTGGAGCCTGAATCTGAATCTGCCAGTTACTAGCACAGTAACTTGGGGCAAGTCTCTTAACTATGTGCCTTAATTTCCTCACCTGTAGAATGGGGGTAATAATATTTGCTATCTCGCGTGTGCCACGGTGAGAATTACATGAGTTAACCCCTATAATTTGCCCATTACTTTCGACACATTATATGCTCAATAAATGTTGTCTAATAAGTATTGTTAGCTATTAGCCAGCAGGGGTCCACAGAACACTGAATCTCTACGAAAGCAGAGTACTATGTTCCACTAAAGGGAATATATCAGTTTCTCTGCAAACATCAGGGGATTTTCTTGCCTATGAAAAGAGAACTTTAATTAAAGCAGACTGAGAAATATTACTCTAAGCCTTAACGTTATTGGTTCCAGAGTAAGTGCCATTCTTCAACAAATACACATTATCCCTGCTTCTTGTTCTTGTGCCCCTGGTTGCCATGTACACAGTGCAACCATATGGAGGTGAAGGGGGACAAACCAAGCACTGTGCTGGGAACCGAGGATGCGGCCATCAACCAAGGACCAGGAAGACTTGTTCTCATATTAGCCACAACTACAATTCAGTAGCTTTTGAGCACTTACGGTATTTGGTAAAGAAAGTAATCTAACAATACTTTTTATTTTCCCATATAACGCAGAGCACCTAGCCCCACGTCTGCTTATAGGAGGCAACTCCAGTTGGCATTTGACCCTTACCATTTTCATTTCCCTAGAACTGCAACGTCCCTTGGCTTCCACGGTGTTATTTCCTTCTGAGTCTCCTCCTACACTGGCTTGATTGTGCCTTTTCAGCCTCTGTCACAGGATCCTTTCTCCTTTTCCACCACTCAAGTCTTGATGTTCCCTGGACTTCTGTTCTTGGCCTGTTTTCTTTCTTTTGGATGATCTCATCACCCACAGCTTCGTCTACTCCTCAGATGCTGATGACTGCCAAGTATTTCTCTCCAGACCCTCATCTCCCTCCTGGGCTCTTGACCCATATTTTCTATAGCCTGCAGGAGCAGTTCTGGATTGCCTACAAAGGCCTTTCAGATTCAGTATGTCTAAAAGCAAAGCCATTATCTTTTCCACCCAAATTTCTCCTTCTCATTTCCTTATCTTGGTTAACGACATCTTCTTCTACTGTGTCTTGAGATAAGATACCGAGGAGCCATCCTTGACACTCATGCCTACCTTCCTCATCTTCCCTTCTGAGCACACACTGTAAATTTTTATCTTCTCAGTATCTGTTGAGTCCACCTTATTGTCTCCATCCCTAGAGCAACATGCCTTAGATTAGAACAACAATAGAGTACTGGCTCAGCAATAACACCGCCTGAGTTTTCATCAAGGTTCTGTCACTAACTGCATGACCACGGGGAAATTACTTAACATCTTTGGGCCTTAAAAATTAAATAAGCTAATATAGACAATGCCTTCATAGCAGTATTTGACACAAAAGTAAATCTCAAAAATATTAGTTATTGGTTTTATTACTATTAGCATGTTAAGTAGTATTGATATTGTTATTGTTCCATTCGCTGGGCACAAAACAGATAAATGAAAAAGTGAATCATTTAATTAAAAGGTATTATTAGAATGGGCTGGAAGATTGTTACACAGTAGAAACTGAGGATCTAGTCCTATCATGCATTAAGTCGCTATGGGATTTCAACAAGTCTTTTTAACCATGTGAACCCTGACCTTCACTCTATAAAGTGCAGATTAAAAATATCTAACCTAGATACTTGCCAAGGTTTTTGTGACAACATTCTGACAATATGTGAGCCCTGTGGAATAAAAGAAGCACTCTGAAAGGAAAAATGCTTACTATTAGAATATGGCTTGACAGACTCTAATGTTTACAACAAAACGTTGAGGTAGAGAAAACATACAAAGGAGTAGGGGAAGGGAGCGTCTCAGTTCCTAGAAGGAATAACACAATCATATTACAAAAGGAGGTGGAAAGAGGTGAGTGGTGATGAGAATTCTCTCTCTTCAGGCTAGAAGCACAATAGAAAGCTAAATCAATAGAAAATTTAATTACCTTCAAACCCATTAATCAAATTTGGGGTAATCCCCAAATAATATGGTATTTAGCACATGAAGTCAAAATCTTCCAAATATAAATATAATACCATGTTCAAAAAGAAAAAAGTAAATGACTTTCTACTAGATAACTGTTCCAATGATATGTATTCATTCTCTTGAAAAAATTTAAAAGTAGCAAGGGAGAGAAGGGAAGAGAACAGAACTTCACTACCTCAGAAAGAAAGATGACAAAAGACAAAAGCGTGAACAAGACCCTAGGGACTCCCAGAATAACAGCCTAGTTAAAGATATTAAGAGTGATGAAAAAGAGCCAGAAAACATCTTTGAGGGAAGTGTTTTGCCTAAATTATTTTGGAGGTGGTTATTCAGCAAACAGAAACACACCTGGGAATGCATCTGGAAGAAAACTTAATTATTGAATCCTTGTTGAATCATTCTTTTTTTTTTTTTGCAATTTTCTTTTCTTCTATTCTGACAAATATTGCTATTTACGTTTCCAAGCCACTAGGAATAAAACTAGACAGAGGGGGAAAATAAACAGAATAAAATACAAGTTTAATGTGATTTGCCTTTTATCAGATTGTGCTCCAGTATGGACACACGGATGACAGGGACTAATGAAAGGAAGAAAAGGAACTCAGGATACTAATGAGTGAGCACGACTTTTTTGCAGATAGATTGGAAAACTAGGGAAAAGGACAGGCTGGATGATATGAGATAACTGTGACTCAGAGAAATCATCCTGCCAGATTGACCCCAGCTTCATGCCCTTGTGCCCCTTCACTGTCTGAGTGTACAGTAGAGAGGTCAGAGGACAGAACTTTCTCTGCAAAGCTGCCACTTCCCCTCTAGTTTGTTTTCCCCACAAAAAGATTCCCCTTTACCCCTGAGTACTCATTAGTTATTGGTTGTGGCATTTCACTTGGAAATCTCTGGGGATAGTAAACTTAGGGGTGTGTGAATGGATATCACAGGGCTAAAAGGGTTAGTATGGGAAACAAGACAAATTAATCCAGAAGTACACAGTACACTGACAAATGATAATGGTAAATTCTGAGATAGATAATACCATGGAATTAAAAGTCAACACAGGGGGCTTCCCTGGTGGCGCAGTGGTTGAGAGTCAGCCTGCCGATGCAGGGCACACGGGTTCGCGCCCCGGTCCGGGAAGATCCCACATGCCGCGGAGCGGCTGCCCCGGTGAGCAATGGCCGCTGAGCCTGCGCGTCCGGAGCCTGTGCTCTGCAAGGGGAGAGGCCACAACAGTGAGAGGCCCGTGTACCGCAAAAAAAAAAAGTCAACACAAAGACGCTAACAGTACGGTGCAAGTTACTTTAGATCCATGCAACTTGCAAGGAAAACAAACTGGTCATTAATTCATTCAAATTTTATTTACTGAGTGAGGGAGAAGAACCTTGTCTCCCAAGTTTAAGGTCTAGTTAACATAAATCAAAAGTCCACTGGACTTTTAACAAAATAATTTGTGTAAACGGTTAGGTCTTTTAATTCATAAGCCATTTCATTTCTTTCTTTTCTTTTTCTTTTCTTTTTTTTTCTGCTGTACGCGGGCCTCTCACTGTTGTGGCCTCTCCCGTTCCCGAGCACAGGCTCCGGACACGCAGGCTCAGCGGCCATGGCTCACGGGCCCAGCCGCTCCGCGGCATGTGGGATCCTCCCGGACCGGGGCACGAACCCGTGTTGCCTGCATCGGCAGGCGGACTCTCAACCACTGCGCCACCAGGGAAGCCCCAGCCGTTTCATTTCTTAAAACGTATCTATCAATAGGACGTTCTTGCATAGTTCTTTCACACTTTCATGTGTGAATTTGAGGACTAAGCGATTCTTTTACTTAGCATTAGAACATATTCTTGAGAAAAGAACTCTGCATATTGTCATTTTACAAAAATATATGTGAATATAGTTTATGTCGGGGACTGACTGTGTAAATTCAACGCTGCTCAAATGGGGTAGGACCCAATTAAAGTTTATGTCCAAGGCCCCAAGGTCCTGGGAACCCTAATTACATCCTTGCCATATATCACAGTGAAAAATCCTCTCATTGGGAAGTAAGTCTTTAAAATTACACTAGAAAATAAAAATAAATGATTCAAGTTTTCTACTTTTTAAAATCCCAGTATTATGTTAAAAAGACAACAGAGAAGCCAGTAAAGTGACAGGTAATGAAAACAGTACAATTTATGAGGTATTTATTAAAAATTATAAAAACACAAATCTCTCTCAAACCAGAATCACATCTCTTGCTTTGTTCTATGTAGTTTTCTTCCATATCCCTATAAATCCCATTACATATTTCAAGAAATCATCTTACCCATTTAAATAAAAACATCAAAGGACTTAGTTAATTTTCCAACAGGATTAATAAATTTGAATAGAATAATTTCAGTCATATGATTGTCTGCTCATGACCAGCGGTTTTAAATTAGTATATTAAGTAATTTAGACACTTTTCTTTGCAAAGCTTGCCTGATTTAGTACATTCCCATATGCCTCCACACGTGCTAACACTACCAGGTTATCTTCAATCTAGCTGCCATTATGGGAGTAGCTGCCAACTTTCAACCAACTGTAGAGAATAATGAATCAGCTTCAAGTTGGCTCATATGTAAACTTCTACTGCTCCCAGCTAAAACAGGGGCCAATTTCAACTGTAAAGAAAATTAATTTAAAAGATTTCACCTCCACTGTTTGAGAAACATGGCACCACGAACACCACTGAACTAACAGCTTAAAAGCATGCAGCTTTATGTAAAATTCCATAGTGTGGATTTCAGTCTTAAATGCTGTAGGTTGTTTTAAAGATTGGATTTTTTGAGGAAACAGATCAGGAAATGCCTCATCCCTAAATTCATAACATGAATATTTGAGAAGCCTCACACTGCTGGAGAAAAAAATAAATAAATGAGACTCTTGTTTGTTAAAGGTTCATTACAAAAAAGACTTCAAAGGCTTCAGAGGAAAAAAGATGCAAATGAAAAGGGCCACATTTATGCTCCTTCTGAAAAACAGAAGGAGTGAACACCAGACACACCATTTTAAGTGAGAGCCATTGTATGAATTTAGTGTTAGGCATAAACTAGGGCAATGTGGTAATATCAGACCCTCTTTCTAAGAATGACAATACTGTATTAAATTTTAATAAACATCGAACAAAACAATTTTATGCTGGATCAGTTATCCAGACTAGTGGTTCTATAGAAACCCCTGAAACTTTGGTGTTTCCAAGAATCATGAATCTATTTGGCATAAAGCTATGCTAGCTTTTATAGGGAAAAGTAAGCAGATGTCAGAGCAGAAGAGTACTAAAATATTTCATTTATTTCTAAATGTCCAACATAGTTGGAAATTATTCACTGGATAGATGAACTTCCCTTAGAGGACAGGAAAACCTTTCCAAAGAGTAAAGTTAGATTATATAGTCCTTACAAGATTGAGGCTATACTATTCTTTACAAGCAACAGGATAGACGGGACAAAACATACAGTTTTTTGGTTCTGATGAATTGTAAAACTATATATAGTACAGAGTTAATTTTTTAAAAAATCACCTGGAGATGCTAACTGGCTAGACTCATATTCTCCAGTCCCAGTGAGTCGCAGCACTTGAAACTGAAATTGTGGATGGATGGGTGGGATAGGTTGTCTTCTCTAGGCATCTCTAATTCCTCTCCAGGGATCTCTGATATTTCCAGTGCTGGAAATACTGGAGATCCCTAGGTAGGTTCTGGAGTCTTCCACACAGTTGGGACAGTTCTAGAAAAGTCACATGGATGCCACAGTGTATTTCAGAATCCAAAGAAAGAATAATGAGCTTAGTACTATCTTCTAATACTTTGATGGGATCATCTTTTGACCCCTATTTAGCTCATGGATGCTGTTGAAACTGTTCAAAATGCAACAGATTTAAAAGGTCCATCTTTGGAGTAACATAAAAGGCTAAAACTTGTTGGGAAATTGTTGCCCAGTTAAGTAGCAACATTAATTTCCCAAACAACTGAGTCAGCACTCACCCAAATGGAGGTAAAAGGAGCTGTTGATTCCTTAACCTCACTGAATCACATTAACACAACTATTTGGAAAGTGTTCTAGTCCATTCTGTACAACAGGCTGCATGTCTACACTCGGCAAAATCTTGTGCAACAGGTATGGACTGTGTGCATTAATTGCTACTGCTCTAGTAAGCAAAAGGCAAGAAATTTCACAGGTGTAACCAATTATTTGCAATTCTGAAAACATGCTGTTCACCAGCACCAGCGTGCCCAAAAGGACTCTCTCACATGAGACAAGTTTACCTATAATAAGCTAGAATAAACGCAAAGGAGGGATACAGGCCAACAACAGACATCTAATGTAAAAATCCTTATTCTATAGCCTTGCTCTCAGTTCTGTTCAAGATCAGGAAGTATCAGAGATCCATCATTATTCTGTTTTCAACTTTGAAAGTTGTATATACTTAATGATTATAATTATGAAATCTTAGAATAAATATACTTTCTATTCACTGATTTGAATATTTGAACAATTAGCTGTATTTGCTTGAATGCACACCAAGTGTCTTTATTTCTGGTAGTTAGGATAATCAAGAAATGCCTGGAGGTGAAAAAAAAAATTAGACACGTAAAGGGAAGATGAGGAAGGAAGGAGAAAGTAAACAGAAGAAGAAAAAGATTTTTAAAAGATCTGTATGTAGTCAGGATAAGTGACTAACTGAAGGTGGAAAAAATAATTGCTTACAATTTGTATAAAGCAATTGTATCCACGTAGTACTTGGTACAAAGGTATACAATTATAAGCAAGAAGATGGAAATAAAGAGTTGTATTTTAATTTAGAAAAACAACAGAGGAAAAGATTATGGGAAAAAATTATGGAAAGTAGAAAGACCCAGGCCACAAATATGCCAAGATAAATGACACATAGCCCCAGTGGGGAGAACAGTGCCCCAGACGAGAATGTTCTGTATGACCTTGGCCAGCATTATTTCCTGCCTTTTATAATCACAAAAGGCATTCAACGTTTGGTGATGATGAGAAGTAGGATTTTGAAGAATATAATTATAGGCTGCAAGTGTTTTCTGTGGAAGCAAAATTATCATTCATGTCTGAGATTGTGTAAATGTGCCTTAATTTTGGTCAATGGCAATTTGAACTTTAAAAAAACAGAATCCCAAAATCTCCTTATAAATCCCATTCTGCAAGAAGATCACAAGGATAAGTGTGTAAAAGCAAAGACATTCTCAGATACTCTTCAAAAACATGGTATCTCATAGAAAATTATCTCTTTTGTAGTGACATGATTTGACCTACCTCCGTGTCAAAATCAGTTGACAACTTCAAAAAGCCACATTAAAGGAAATTTAAGCAGAGCAAAGCTAAAGCAGTTTTCATCTACTAGGTCAGGGACAGAAATGATCACAATGCACATTACCTTAGGAAGACTGGCAACCTTACACAAATTAATGGGGTGCGATGCACAGATGGAAGGTGGATAAAACTGAGGGGCAAGAAGAAACCACATCAAGGGTGTCTAAGGAAAACTTAGAGGCTTTGAAAGCTTCGAAAGTCTCACCTCTCTCTGGTACCTTTAATTGTGGCTACCATAAGTGCATTTTTGCCACATGCTTTTAAAAGAAAAAAGGAGATGGTTCTTTCTTAAATGCTAACAGACTTACTTGTCTTTCAGAAAATCCACTACTCTTTTGAAGTCAGCCACGCAGTATTCTCTTTTCATTTCTGTGAGCACAGTGTCAGAGGCAGACTGGACTGGTATGTGCAGAAAGGCATAGACTCGGGGGTGATTAAGGATTTTTGCCATTTCCTTGAAAAAGATGGAAGGAGAAAACAATCACTGTAACAAATCAGAGAATGGTTTCCCTCAGATCAATTCTCACGAGTACAAGCAAATACACACAGCTGAAAACGGATCAATCTTCTAGGCTCCCCGAGTGAAAGTCCACCGGCATCACTCTAGGGTGACATCTGGGAATTTAACATGACTTTCGGAGGAGTTCACAGAAGTGTTATTTCCTCACGGTCATTGCCTCTCTTAGGTGACGAAACAGACATAAACTCATGTAATGCCTAGAGAGTAAAAAAGATTTTTGCATACTTCAAAATAAAAACCACTCCTCCCTTCCCTCAAAGCAGTGTTATATTCTGCCCTGTTGCATTAGCAGCAGAAGCAGCGACATTTAAGGTAAACGGTCAAAGCTGTAGAATCCTGTGCACTTGAGTAAAGTTCCCAAATTTAGGGCAAGTCAACACTTTTTTTTTTTTTTAAGACGCTGAAGGAGAAAAAGAAATCTGTTAACTCACCTGTTTCTTCTTTAGCTAGTTAGCAAACACTTATTTTTGAGTATCTACTATGCAAAAGGCAGAGTATCAGACAATGAAGCCAACCAGTTCACCAATGGTCACCTACTGCTATCTACCTTTAAGCTGCAGAGTTCCAAAGAAGAGAAATAAGGAGAGAGCAGAAAGAAGACTCTGTCCTGCGAAGTTAAAGAGAGCAAGTTTAAGCGAAACAAATTAGGAAATTCAGAGATTGTTCTAAATTCCTCCAAGGATACAAAGTGGGTAGAAAAAAAGAGTGGTAGAAGGAAAACGGTGGTAAGGAAACCATTTACGTGAGCAGAAAGAAAAATGTGACTAATTTATGGCCCATCAATGGGTTGGGGGAGAAGAAGGAAGGAGAAAAAGAGGGGGAGGGGAAGAGGGGGGAAAGAGAGAGAACAAACACTACCGGTCCAACAGAGAGGAAAATGTCAAGAAAGGAACTGCTCTTTAATAACTTGCATGTGTCCAGTGATTTTTAGTTTTCAAAGTACTGTACCATACTTTCACATCTGTCATCTCGTTTTGTCATTAGAACAGTATTTTGAAGGATCTTGTGGAGTCAAAGAGCCACCTAATTCCATACGGTCACCTCTCTTAGCTATTCAGGGCTCAGTCATGCATATGTATCACCCATACCCTTCACTCCTTCATTTTCTTTCCGTTGACTATAATACTAGTATTTTGACCAAAGTGGAAGAATAGAGTGACAAACTCAAACCATCTTCTTAGGAGCAGCTTAGTTGGTTTAAAAAATCCTTCTAAGAGATTCAAATAACCAAAAGACACTCCTCATGGATATCCTTTATTGACCTTCTCTTCCAGGAATTAATAGGGATATACCTTGTTATATATAGATTACTAAATTGGAACTGAAGTTCAAGAATTTCTTATTTAGCAGCAAAACAACTGGCTAACACATCATCTGAAGATTTCCTTCACAAAACTGTTACATTTCTTGGCTGGGTATTTAGTTAGAAGGCTCTTCATCTCCTTACTCAACACCTTCCATGTATAATAAGGCTGTGGGATACAGGGCAACATTTATCACTACCTACTCTACAATAAATATGTTGTCCTCCTGCTAGATTCTCTGTCTTTCAGGTTTTTCACACTTGAATATCAAGATTCTTGAACAGTGTGAGAAAAACAAATTATACAAAAATATCTGTTTTCTAAAGGCACAGGACTCAGCTTTAGTTAACTTTCAACATACATACTGTGGTAAAAAAAAATGACACCTTAACAAATAACACAATTTGTGAAATGAAATTTTACTCTCAATCTCTGTGCCTTGGTTTTCTCACCTGGAGAATGGAGATAGTGGTAATACCCACCTCACTGGGCTACCAGGCCGTTGTAAAAATAAAATAAGATAATCCAGTATGTGCTTATATGCTGGCTCTCAATACATAAATTATCTAACATTCTTCTTCCCTGGAGAGTATTTAAAGTTCATGGTAACACGTTTTCATGCACATGAATGGGAGTTTATCAATAAACAGAATAGCTTTTCAACAAGGCAGTCTCCTTACCTAGTAAGTGAAGGGGAGATAACTTGTACTGACTTGCAAAATCTAAATTTGAAAGGGGTTCCCAGTAAACGTGACCGAGGGCCAGAAAGGGTGCAGTTTCTGTTGGAAACACTCAGGGTGGCCTTCTCCTATAAAAAGGATACTGCACTAGATGAAGCATTGCCCTATTATAGTAGGACAATTTTCAAATTAAAATGTTAATAGCAAACAAGTAGGATAAATTTGGTGGGTTTTTCCCCTTTGGCTCAAAATTAGATTTCCCGCTAGTAATCATCTTCAGCTTCATACTACAGACTTTGCAACTTTGTAACAGTAGGCACCAGAACACAAAATAAAAATAAACTTGCCCCTTATTTAAAGTCTGTATTTCTTCTACTAAAAGAATCACGACTTAACATAGATTAATGTACCCCAAAGAGACAAAGTACATATTTTTTCTTTTGTTTTTCCTTTTAGCCCTCTTCTCACTCAGCACTGTTGGTTAAGAGTAACCTTTGGGCTACTTTCCCTTTCAAAATTCTTCTCTATTTTTAAGGTTCAGCTTAGAGTTACAGATTCTCTGGTGCAAGAGATGACTTCCTCCTCAGTGATTCCTCAGCAACCTGTTCCTGGTGTTACCAAAATATCTCCTTGGTTCTGCTTTGCAACATGGGTCATGCATCTCCAGATGGAAGATGGACAAGGGCTGCGATTATGTTTGACTCCTCTCTGGATCTCTACAATGGCTAGGACTGTGCTGAGTACACCGCCAAACATATAAACGCAGATCTGAGTCAAAACTACATCAAGATACAAAGAGAGAGATTTAAAATATAATTGCTATTTAATAGGAAGACAAATTTTCAATTAGTTCCATTTGGCTACCATTTATTTGGTAAATAAGCACATATTCAGGCAGGTAAACAAGCAGATAATCAGCCTGTTTTAATTTTAGAACAGTGAAAAATTATATATGAATATGTAAGTAAATATATATCTAAGAAAAGATCAGATTCTTTATAGGTAGCCCCATCATGGGTTATAATTCTAAAAGTCTGTCTGAGCCTTGGATTGGAATTACAATGTACATTCTTACAGAAATAATTTATAAATGGTGTGCCCAAGAACAGCAGCCATGAGCAACCCTAAGCTCAGAGCTGGGTAAGAGAGTCTGAGTAGACAGGCAAGTATGTGTGCAGACATGTGGGCACACAGGCCTGTGTAGGTCTGTGTGTGCATGCAGGCACATGTGTGTTTTAAGGAGCCCTGGTAGCAACTAGCATAGAAATAGTATCTATTTTAATATATGGTCATTTTTTATTTAAGGGTTGATGTACCAAGGCTGCTTAAGATAGATGGTGACTGTTTCATAGGTAAAGACCAGAGAATGTCTAACAGATCAACAAAACAGTATTTCTACCTGGTGTTTTCACATGGGGTTTTCCTATTACAAATTGGTGTTCATCTCACTGTTTGTGATTTTTTTTTTTTTTTTTGCGTTATGCGGGCCTCTCACTGTTGTGGCCTCTCCCCTTGCGGAGCACAGGCTCCGGACGTGCAGGCCCAGCGGCCATGGCCCACAGGCCCAGCCGCTTCGCGGCATGTGGGATCCTCCCGGGCCAGGGCACGAACCCGTGTCACCTGCATCGGCAGGCGGACTCCCAACCACTGCGCCACCAGGGAAGCCCCTGTTTGTGATTTTTTAATGAACTTAAAAAGCAAAGAAAAAGTAATGAATGAAAACAGGCTTAATTTTAAAAAGCAATTTATGTATGGTGCATTTTTAAAAGAAATGTTAAGTTTCACTTTTATTGCCCAGCAGTCATCAAATTAATCATCATATTCTACCTGGTGTTGAATATATATACTACCAGCTGAACAAAGTCACTCAGTGTATATTAATACTTGCATTCAGATGTCTCTGCATTCACAGTGAAAGCCCTCTCAGATTATAGCTTTGTTAGGAAGTATTGTATCTGCATACTTAAAATGCTAAACTTTATGTAACATCGCTATGTTTTTTTTTTCAGCTAATCTAAGATATATGTTGAAGCAAGAAAATACCTCAAAAAAAAAAAAAGACAAACTATACCATTTACCCTTGGGCATGAAAAGATAGCTTATTTAACATATAATTCACACACCATACCATTCACTCATAAAATGTATGCAATTAAATGTTTTTTAGTATATTCACAAAATGGTGCAGTTTGCCTGGAAACTTCTTGTTTATCACTCAAAATTAAACTCCACTTGGGGTGGAACTTTCTGTGGCCCATACAACACTTAATTTCTTCATCCCCTGTTCTACTTTTGTAATTGATATACAATTCCATTCCAGTAGTCATTGAAAACTGGTTAAGAAAAAGGACTCAGCAGTCTGACAGGCTTAGGTTCTACATTTAGTTATTTCATTTACTGCTCTTCATTGGGGACAAATTATTTAAATGTCTCTGAATGTTCATTTTCTTCATTCATAAAATGACAATGTATCAGTAGGATGCATTAGGTTATGCTGTATAGCATACGATCTCAAAAATCTCAGTGGCTGAGCCCGCGCGCCACAACTACTGAAGCCTGTGCGCTTCAACTACTGAGCCCGCGTGCTGCAACTACTGAAGCCCGTGCTCTGCAACAAAGAGAAGCCACTGCAATGAAAAGCCTGCACACCGCAAGGAAGAGTAGCCCCCGCTCGCGACAACTAGAGAAAGCCTGCGTGCAGCAACGAAGACTCAATGCAGCCAAAAATAAATTTAAAAATTAAAAAAAAAATCTCAGGGGCTTATAACAACAAAAATGTAATTCTTCTTCATGCTACATATCCTTCATGGACTGGCTAATAAAGCTTTGCTCAAGTTGTTTCCACTTGCAAACTGTAAATGTGGAAGAGGGGGAGGAAAAGAGAATCATTGGCTTAAACCTTCTTCCCGCATTTCACTGGTTGTTCCAAGTCACACAGCTGCTCCTGAGCTTAACTAGGCAGAGATTCTCATGCTCCCACGGAAAGGGAAAGCAGAATATTTGGTAAACGGTGATACGATCTACCATAGAGATAATAAAAATACCTGCACTGTGGAGGGAGGAGTCAGATGAGATACATAAAGTATCGATACTCAGTCCAGTGCCGGACACAAGTGAGTGCTTCCCCATCCAAGGAGGCAGTCGTGTTTACATGTTTGTTTATAAAATGCAAAGGAGGTTACTGCGTTCTTTGCATCCCCATCCCAGAAACACAGTTTTCTGTTTAATAAATACTTGTTTGGCTGCATCATTTCACATACCAAGCAACCATAACTAGAGCAGTGAAATCACCAGAACATTGTTTCGACTCTGTACCGCGTGATGTGCAAAATGAAAGTTAGCATCATTTGGGATAATCAGACCATAAACACGTAAGAGTTAAATATGTCTAAATAAATCTTTAATATCTGCCTTCCCATTGGGTTCTTTAATTATTTATGTCATATTTGGGAGAAGCCAATAGAATTTGTCTGAGTTGAACACTCAGTCTAACTGGGTTGCATGTATTATCCCCATTAAATTGATCAGGTATTGATTTGTTCTTTTAGTGTCTGGTAGACATGGTCTTTTTTTTAATGGAAAAAAGGGCAACTATATTTTAAATATATATATATATATATTATATATATAAAATATATAAACATATATACTTTATATATACATAATTTTTAACATACAACTATGCATGTTATAGTGTTTGAATCACAACAGATTTTATTGTTAGCTTTCTTCTGTTATTTTATTTTAAAATTAATACAGTAAAATTGACTTTTTTCTATGTGTTCAGTTTCATGAATTTTAACATAGGTGTAGATTCATGTAACCATCACAACAATCCAGATACAAGAACTCTTTTGATTTCTTGGCATTAGCAGAGCAGAATAATAATTTAAAAATAAAACAAAACACTGATAATATCAGTTGAACATAAATGTGTGTATAATTACAACTCTTAGCATTTTGACATTAGTATTAATGTATATATTCTTATCTTCATAATGTGAAGTCTGATTACTGACTGACACTAAGATGAGTGGTAATGGTAAAGGGGGACTGAAGTCCTTTTAACATTTCTATGAAAGCTAATTAGAACAGATGTTTTGTCTCAACTCATTTTAATGCAAATATTGAAAATGTTAACTCTTTGCAGTTTAGAAGTGAATTTCCTGTTATAATTAAGTTATAGATCAAATGTAAATTAGAATCTGTTCACAATATCCACTCCTTTTCATTTGGGATATAAGGATTGGAAGTGCTCTCTTTTTGTGCTCCCTTGTTCACTTTCTGATGCTATTAATGATAATTTATTTTTAGATGGCTGAAAGTAAATGTAGGTGCTGGTAATTGACTTAGTGGCTGTTACAGTGTCATTAATGAAATAATGGATGAAATATGACTCTGATCTTATTTTATCTTGACCTATATGACCTTTGGAGCATTGAAGGTGACTCCAGAAATAGGATTTCCTAGAACACAGGGACTGATGTTTGACCTTTAGGTAGAATTCTTTGTAGGATTTACTCTAAAATAACCATTTTGATTAATCAACTGGGTTATCCAATCAGTCATTCATTCAACTGTAATTTAACTGTTTAAGCACCAGGCATTAGGCAAGGAAATGGAGAGATAGAGAAAAACACTGTATACTCTTGGGGTATGAGCATGCATGGTAAAATTGTATGACAGGGAAATAAGAGCTAATTGAAGTCTGTACAGTGTGCTCTGCCATTGAGAGTAAAACTACCTAAAAAAGAGATATTTAAAATAACATAACATTGCTACAACAGGGATGAACTTTGAAAACATTATACTAAGTGAAATCAGCCAGACACAAAAGGACAAATACTGCATGATCTCACTTACATGAGGTACCTAGAACAGTCACATTCATGGAGACAAGTAGGGGAGAGAGGCATGGGGAGTTTATTGTTTACTGGGCACAGTTTGGGACAATGAAAAAGCTCTAGAGATGGATAGTGGTGACGGGTGCATAATACTGTGAATGTACTTTATGTCCCTGAACTGCACACTCAAAAATAGTCAACAGGTAACACACATAAGACATAAGGCTGTATATCTTGTAAAATGATCCAGTAACCTATCAGTTCTGCTTCTTTTAGTCTAATAATATCAATTATATCTTTAAAAGTACATTTGGGAAAAATAAGGAGTACACTTGGGGACCAATTAATGATTCTCTACCTATTCACTCTTTTATCAAATATACCAACTGTAACATTATTTGTTGAAATCACTTTAAAGAGAGAATTGTTTGAGGGTTGGACTCACAGATCTTATAGGCTGAACCTGTTACATACTTCTAAAATAAAGATGCATATGGTAATTAGCATACATAAAATAATGAAAAACACTGTTCTTTTTAAAAATGAATGTTTTTCTGTACTATAAAGGTAATATATATTCATTTTTAAAGTTTTGGAAAAACAAAAATAGAAAAATAAATCATAGTTAAAGCAATACTGTCACTACCATCTTGAAACAATTATATTATAAAATTGTATTTGATACCATTTGGTGGGTTTGAAGAAAGTAAAATGATTTTCAAAGAATAAAATATTAAGTTAATAATATTTCTTAACAATATATCATTCAGTGTGAGCTCAATTTCTTCAAAAATGAAAGAAGTAAACCTTTCTTCTAAGCAGGGTTCAAATCACCTAGGCATTTATACTCAAGGGGCTCATTCCACATTAGCATAACAGGAGAGAGAAATGTGAATATGAAAACAACAAACAAAGGAGAATCAGAGATAAGAATCAGCAAAAAATAGTAGTAACAGTAATAATAGTGATAAGCATCCTTATGTGCTAGACATTTTGCTGATTCACAATGAAACCTGCAGAGCTCTGGCGGGGCCTCCCTGGGTATAAAAGCCCCTCTGTGACCCCCACTTCTTGTTTGTAGAAAAAAAGGCTTTAGTCCCCTAGGCCTCCCCCAAAGAGCAAACTCAAGTAGTTACTAATTACGGAAGTGAGAGAATGCAGAAACAAAGGAAAAGCAGTCAAGCAAGAAAACTAGTAAGAGCTTAAACAATAGTTTAAGGATAAAACAGAGTCCTAGTTCCTCCTCAAGGGATATACATAACAATTTGACACAAATCTTTGAGTTGTTCTGCAGAAACTAAGACCCACAGCCAGGTGGAGGCTGGTGATTACATGCTGATCACAAGCAGTAGGCCCCTGACTGGCTGGAACCAGAAGGCTGATGATAAAGATTCCCAAAACGTCACCCTGTTATCTCACCACCAACCAATCAGAGAGAAGTCCATGAGCTGCAACCATCACCCCAAATGCTGCCTTTAAAAATCCTTCCCTGAAAGCCATTAGGGAGTTCAGGTCTTTTGAGCATGAGCTGCCCATTCTCCTTGCTTGGCACCCTGCAATGAATGCTGTACTTTCCTTCATCCCTGATGCCAGGAGACTGGCTTTGCTACCAGTCAGGTGAGCAGATCCAAGTTCAGCTTGGTAACAACACTCATTATCTCATTTAAATTTCTGAACAAACCTAGAGAGTAGTTTTACTGAATCTAACACTCAGGGAAGTTACAACCTTGTCCAAGGCACAGTGGTACAACTGGAGTGTAAATACAGTCACCCTGACTCTCAAAAGTTACCAACCCCCAAATATGTCTCTTTTGCATATGGATTATTTTGAGCTAAAGGCCATTGAGAACCAGCAGACCCAGGAAAAGGTCTAAAAGCAGGGCCTTTGTTTTCCTTTTGTAAAAGAAATTTCTATTTATAAATTTTCCACCTTTTTGTTTTTTTTTTGTTTTTTTTTTTTTTTTGGCTGCATTGGGTCTTCGTTGCTGCGTGTGGGCTTTCTCTAGTTGCGGTGAGCAGGGGCTACTCTTCTTTGCAGTGCGCTTGCTTCTCATCGCTGTGGCTTCTCTTGTTGCAGAACATGGGCTCTAGATGCATGGCTTCAGTCATTGTGGCACACGGGCTCAGCAGTTGTGGCTCACAGGCTCTAGAGCACAGGCTCAGTAGTTGTGGCACACGGGCTTAGCTGCTCCGCGGCATGTGGGATCTTCCCAGACCAGGGCTCGAACCCGTGTTCCCTGCATTGGCAGGCAGATTCTTAACCACTGTGCCACAAGGGAAGTCCAGAATTTTCCATTTTTAAAGGTAGAAACTTTGGGGAAAAAAGATGTAAATATGGAAATTCCATACTAGGAAGAAGAGAACGAAATTTTAACAATTCCTATCAATGGTGAAGACAAGACTTAAATATGATAACAAACCTTTCTAAACAATCCCTGTTTACCATGATTTTCCTGGTCACCTTCCTGTAAATAGTCTTCCTCACCCAGAACTACAAATCTGTTTTCTTTGGTTTTAGCATAAGATGGTATATAAACACAAGTTCTAAACACCCTTTGGAGTTACTGACTGCTGGGTGCTTCCATGCATATGAGCAGGAAGCACATGTTAATAACCTTCTGTTTGTCTCTGTTTATCTATCTTTGGCTAGTCTAACTTACAGAAACCCACCTGGAGAACCTAAGAAAGGTAGAGGAAAAGATTTTTTACTTCCTTACACTCCATTCCATCAAAATGTGTCTCACAAATGTGTCCTCCCTAAAGCTAAAATCATTCCTGAGGAACGGCACTAATTAATTCACATGAGAGTGTTAACTAACAATAAGTCATTTCTGGGAGCAGGGCTTGAAACAGAGCAGTGGAGAGCTGTCTCTCCAAAACAAGACCAAAATAAAATCAAAGAGTTTAAAATTTTCAGTTTGCAAAATTCTCCTTATGTTTGATTTTATTAGAAATGTGTGGATTTTCTCCAAATGTCTCAAAATGCATGAATTAAATGCTTCTTATTACATTAGTTGAAATTAAAATATAATAAATTAATAGGATCTTTGCACTCTTTTGTTACTGAACAATATGGAACTTGAGGTGAAATGGATAAATGGGTATATAAATTTTATAAAGCAACAAAGAGGGGCCTATTTCTTCCTTGCTCTACTTTAATTGTTTTCACTTGGCAAAATTGGCTTCACGTGTCAGTTCTTTAATTGGATCTGAAATGAAAGCATTTCCAGTTACTGCAATGGTAGGCTAGCTTGTCTAAGAACACCTAGTCAGAATATTTTCTGAGATTTGAATCTGCTGCTCTTTTAAGCACTGTGGTTCCAAAGTTATAGGATCAGATAGCTTGTATAGACTATAAAGAAAGATCAGGAAAAAATTCCATGTGATGAGCCAAATTTACCTGTTAAGACTTGAGCTATTTTTTAAATGTTGTTATTTTTTAATTAAATGGAAGTTAAAATCCTATGCAATTAAAATAGATTTCTTCAGATTAGAGAGGGAAATGAAGATTTTTATTTTCCTCTTTTCTGTCAAAGTCTGTAGCCTCTACAAATAGAGAAATCTGATGTACCTTATGCAGAACCAAGGTTCTGCCTAAGGTTATAGAAGCAATCATTTGATACATAAGTATTTTCAGATCTTAAATGTTGCCATTTTTATAGGGTTAAAGTATTTTTTTTACAAAACATAGAGCAAGGCTTGAACTTCATCTTTCCAGTGATCAAATGTTATAAATATATATTGTTAATATATTATGTTTACCTGGCTTCAAAACTAGATAAAGATGGGTCTAAGTAACAATGATTAAGGAGATATACCATGTTACATATTAAGTATCTCCTTCTGTCTTAGGTGAGAAAAAGGATTTCCAAATCAAGTACTCTGTCTTTTTTAATATTTCAAAATTAGCTAGAGATCGAGAATCTAGAAGACAGATAGGAAAAAAGAGAACTATGTCCAAGAGAGGTTAACAAAAATGTGCAATACCCTGAAACGAAAGCCGGTGGAAAGTGATGGCACCATCAACTGTTTTCCATAGAATGTTTAGATCACTTCCTTTGTCCCATCCTCAAAGGACTCTAAATAATCTCTTCACAGAACTACCTAAATGGGCACAGTTCAGATAGGAGATCTAGAAAGAGCTGGGATTATTGTGAAATAAGAATAATTTATTCTGAACAAATAATACTCAGTGTCTCTCCAGAAATGGTGTCAAGAAGTGGGAGAACACAGCCTATATGAAGAAACTTCTCCCAAGAGGCTGCCCTGAGTGAATGAAATGTCTTCAGCTGAGTGAAATGAAGACAGGAAAATCCAATCCCTTAGTGGTTTAAGGATTATACATTAAAACTACTCATTAAAAATTAAAAACAGGGCTTCCCTGGTGGCACGGTGGTTGAGAGTCCGCCTGCCGATGCAGGGGACACGGGTTCGTGCCCCGGTCCGCGAAGATCCCACATGCCGTGGAGCGGCTGGGCCCGTGAGCCATGGCCGCTGAGCCTGCTCGTCTGGAGCCTGTGCTCTGCAACGGGAGAGGCCACAACAGTGAGAGGCCCGCGTACCGCAAAAAAAAAAAAAATTAAAAACAAATGGGATACTCCCATCTGGGTGTTTATTTTCCCCTTAATAAACTATTGAATGACTTTCCCAAGCACTGATTATATATATGACGTTTAAAAATGAACTCACTGTGGATGAATGGATAAAGGAAATGTGGCGTATGTATACAATGGTATACGTATTATTCAGACCAAAAACAGAAGGAAATCCTGCCATTTGTGACAACTTGGATGGACCTTGAGGGCGTTATGCTACGTGAAATAAATAAATCAGACAGAAAAAGACAAATGCTGTATGATCTCACTTACATGTGAAATTTAAAAAAAAAAAGAAAAAGAATTCATAGATACAGAGAACAGATTGGTGGTTGCCTATTCCTATCACTTATTGTGATCATTTCACAATACATACAAATATCAAATCATTATGGTGTATACCTGAAACTAAGTTGTATGTCAATTATAGCTCAAGTAAAAAAAAAAATGAAAGCAGTATATCCTTGCTGAAGCATTACAACCTTTTCCTGATCAGTTTTAAAACCTCTGAATTTCTCACCTTCATCCATTATACCCCATTAGTTGCTATGTGTTTCTTCTACTACTCAACCCTCAGAATTCTCTGATATTTGGCCATATCTACCTCCTGAGCATAACTTTGCACTGTCCAGGTCACACAACTTCTTTCTTACAAACTATAGTGTAAATTGGGCCTTGAAATGGGCACAGAGTATTCCTGGAGGGAAACAAACTAGCAGACAAGGGTCATTTAAAAATGAATTCATGTCCAGGTCTTTAATTTCCATTTGTACTTTTTCATAAAACCGATTTGTCTGTGGTCAAGGCTTCATGGGGGGTCTCCTTTCACACCTCCCTCTCACTTTTACTGAACACCTTCAGGTCACCAAGTAGGGACTTGTGAAGCTGCCTTTTTCAAAACAACATAACGAACTCCCATGGCTGCCACCCTCAACATCCATTTCATTAAAAGCAGAATTTATAATAAATTTATACATTTATGCTTAAGAAGTATTTATACTGTTTTTGATGAACTGTGTACTACTACTAATCTAATGACAATTCAATAAAAAGTGTTTTTTAAAAAATATTTAGAGCCTTGTGGTCATAATGTTTTAATTTATATATACATTTTGATACAGAAAAGGGTGGTAGAGTGATCAACAGATGACTTGCAAGCTTAAAAATATATTAGATAGAATTCTGTAGAGAAAATGGAAATTCAAATTCTGGGAAAAAAAGAGGATGATGTAAATTCTCCTATTTTTTAATATTTATTTGAATACATGTGAAAGAGTGATATAACAATTTTATTTTATAATTCTATATTTAAAATATACCAGAGGTTACCTCTTCTGCAGCTATTTAAACTTAGCATGAAAAAAATTCAATGTCAATCAGAAAATGTATGAGGTGGCACATGATTTTAGAAAATTATTTTGGGGTAACACCAAGCAGAAGTTTCAATACCACTCACAGGTCTGCAAAACCCAGTCCCAACATCTTAGTCTGGCATTCTGCCCTCTTTCCAATCTCATCTTCCCTGATACCTTTCCTCTTTTCCTCCAACAGATACCAACTCCCAGGGAGCACATCTCCACCTAAAAGGGACCTATAGCATTTTGCCTGGGACGTGCTCTAGACTTTTCACCCTTGTTTAAATGTCAACCTCAGCCTAGAATGCAACTCCCCACTTCCAAGCTATTCCTGCCTACCCAAAACTATCCACACCTCGTGTATCAATTCCTCCTGTGTTTCCCAATGTATACAAAGAACTAATCATCTCTTTTCAATTTTCATTTAAAGCGCTTTGTATCTCTACTAGGCAATTACCACATTCTACATTTCAATTACCCCCACCACCCCGCCACATCATATATAAAAAAACAGTTGGTATCTTTTTGTTTGAGTTGAATAGCGGTAAAACCAAGAGTCAATGTGTTTAAGCAAGACAAACTATCAACTCAGTATTCACAATTCTCATTCTGGCTTTTTCAGTGATTTCCTATGTGACTCCAGGGAAACCTCAACTTTAGATAGTTTATACCTAAGTTTCTGCATTTTAAGCTTGAAGATTACACTCATGCTTTTTTAAGTGTACAGTGTGAGTAACTTTGTAAGGTTGTACAACCACAAACAAAATTGGCAAAGTCGTTTTTTAAAAAATTGAGGTATAACTGATATACAACATTTTAGTATCAGGTATACATCATAATGATTTGACATATGTATATATCGCAAAATGATCACCACAATAAGTCTAGTTAACATCCCTCACAACACATTGTTTTTCTTCTTGTGGAGAGGACTTTTAAGATCGACTCTTTCAGCAACTTTCTAATATACAATATAATACGGTATTATAAACTGTAGTCACCATGCTGTACATTACATCCCTAGGACTTATTTATTTTACAACTGAAGATTTGTACCTTTTGACCACTTTTACCCATTTTGCCCACTGCCTACTTACTTCCCTACCCAATCTGTTCTCTGTTTTTATGGGCTTTTTTTTTTTTTTATTCCACATATAAGTGAGATCATACAGTATTTGTCTTTGTCTTATTTCACTTAACATAATGTCCTCAAGGTCCATCCAGGCTGTTGTTTTCTTTATCCATTCATCCATCGATGGGCATCTTACTTTTTATACAGGAGAATTTTTAAAGAAGTTAACCAAAAATAATTTGTCAACATTTGCAAATATGAGAGATCAATGATAAGTATTACTAAATTATAGGAACCTAAAATTAAAGCCATTTTTAAGATAAATAAGATACAAGAAGGTCACATGACAAGGCCAATCAGCTGAAGAACAGATGATACTGCTCAAACTCTATGCTAGTATCCAAACTTATCTTCATTTTCCTGTCCAAAATATGAGATCTTCTAAACAAACATAGACTCTACAATACTAAAAAACAAAAAACTCCATATTCACTAACCATTTTACTAGTCACCTCTCTCAAACAACAACCAATAACAAAATGATGATGAAATTCATTTTAATTTTTTATTCAACATTAAAATGTGCAACATGATAAATTCCCACAGTCCATTTCAAAAAGAATATACTATATTTCATCCCTCAGTCATAAAACTAGTAACTTATAGCCCAAAGAGAATAAGAAAACCTGGTAGTCTCAGAAACAGCTCAACTTCATAGTTATTTGTATGTCTAACCTAACATCTGTTTCCTGTTTACATTTTCACAAGGTATTTTGCATTGCTCAATGTAATTATATATTCTGCAGTAAGAAAAAGTACAATATAAGGCTTCCTTTAGTCCATCTGGATGTAATAAAGGAATCAAATTTTGAAACGGCAAGACTGAAAGGAAACTTCTACCTTTAATCATAACAGAAACAGCTGACTGCCCTTTTCCCTACCCCATGACACTTACTAATAACTGTAAGAAAAACACTAGCCACATGTGAAACTCTGAATCAGTGTAGGTAGGATCTGAGGAGCCACAGACGGGTTGAATCTATTACAAGCTGACTTTACACCCTACACCATGACACTTACTAATAACTGTAAGAAAAACACTAGCCACATGTGAAACTCTGAATCAGTGTAGGTAGGATCTGAGGAGCCACAGACGGGTTGAATCTATTACAAGCTGACTTTACAAAACCCAGTCCAAAGTTGAACGTTTGCAACATTATATGTGGAATGTCCTTTAGGATTCCGATTACATAGTAGCTGAGTAGCCACATCTGTGATATATTACAAACCCAAAGTAGTTGCCAGGAAAGTTGTTAGCATTATATTTTTTAAGAACTTAACATTTTTGGGGGACTTCCCTAGTGGCACAGTGGTTAAGAATCCGCCTGCCAAAGCAGGGGACATGGGTTCAATCCCTGTTCCGGGAAGATCCCGATGCGCCACAACTACTGAGCCCGCATGCCACAACTACTGAAGCCCTTGCACCTAGAGCCCATGCTCCACAACAAGAGAAGCCACCGCAATGATAAACCCGCACACAACAACGAAGAGTAGCCCCCGCTCGCCACAACTAGAGAAAGGCCGCGTGCAGCAACAAAGACCCAACGCAGCCAAAAATAAGTAAATAAATAAAAATTTTTTTTAAAAAAAGAACATTTTTGGTTTAGTAAATCCTATAGTCTCAGTAGTCTAAAATGTGAGTCACTTCCATGTATTTGAGTCTGTAATCACTTTTCTGAGTTAATGAAAATTAACGTATTATGTTAATTTATTAATTAGATATGTAAGGTAATAATTTAACATAACTTTAAGTGACTTATTAAAAAAATCATAGAACGAGGAAACTGAGTGACACAAATATCAAACTCCTCCTCCACTGCTACTACTTCTACACAAAGACAGATTTAAAGCGGTTACATGACTTGCCTAAGGTCACAGTTACATAGCGCTAGAATTAGGGTTGGAACCAAGGTCTTCAGATTTTCAGATCAGTGTCCTCTCAAATATAAACCTTCAAAATTGTACGGTATGACAGGTAGATTAAATTACACCAAAATGCATTCTAACAGAACATGTGGCTCAATTATTCAATCTGCTATCATACAAACATATCTAACATACATAAAACCTGTACATTCTGAAGTCTTTCATTCTCTTGAACAGGCATTACATCAAGTACCTACTGGAAAAAACCAACACACAACCAATCCCAACACTTCACCTTATAGGGGGAATATTATGCTAGGCCATCTGTTGAAGGGTCTTCTCATTCAAAAATCTATCTAAGAGAATAGTGGCAACTCTCATACATGGCTGGCAGTTTTATTAAAGCCAAACATATGTCAACCCTATGATTCAGCAATTCCACTCCTATGTATATACCTAAGAGAAATGAGTGCACCTGTTCACCAAAGGACGTGTATGATAATGTTCATGTAAGCTTTACTCATACTAATTGAAACCTGGAAATCACCCTAGTGTTCACCAGGAAAATGGCTGAACAAACTATGATGTATTCACACAATGGAACGCTTCACAGCAATGGACCTGTAACAAATTCCCAACACACAAAACAACATGGATGACTCTCACAGACATTCTGATGGGCAAAAGACAGATGGCAGCACTACAGCAGAGCCCAGGTGAATCATGGCATCCCTTTATCTCTGCTCATAGTGATTAGTTACCTATAAGCCACTCCTACCCCAGAGACCTTGGAAAGTCTCTCACTTCCTCAATGAGTCCTGCTTCACTCCCTCACAAGATCTCTTTCTCCTTCCCCATGAGGACCCTAGACTTCATCTTGCTCTATTAATCATGAGATTTCTGATAAGCAAATCCTTAAAAGTTGCACTTGCCTGATCCAAAAGATGCCTTCATAAAGAAAAATAAAGAATAAGTTATATACTTTCAGATCTGGTACATTATTTTAAGGTAAAATTCCAAAATTCTGATATAATAATAGTAATATTAATAGCTAAAACTATTAAGTACTTTCTGTATGTCAGGTACTATTCTAAGATATTAATTCATTGTTCTAAGATATTAATTCATTGTTCTACCAATTCATTGTTCTATTCATTGTTAATCTAATCCAGATAAAACAAAATCTTACATTTATATAGCATCCCATAGGGCACTGCTGATACACTGTTTAATATTCTTTGTACAGGGTAACTGCTATTATGCCCCAGGTGATATCTGAAAACATCAAAAGCCACAGAAATGTGAAAAATTCGCTCAGTGCCCCACACAAATCAGCCGCACATTCAGGACTATATCAAAGAATGGAAGCATAGAAGAATGGAGAAACAGAAGTAGGTTATTGTTATTCCTGCTTTCTTTTGACAACTTCTTTACAGAAATAGTAAGGGCTTTGAGGGACTAAGTTCTAGGGATCTAATGTACAGCATGGTAACTATAGTTAACAATACTGTATTGTATAGTGGAAAAGTTGCTGTGAGAATAGAGCTTTAATATTCTCACCATAACAAGAACAACAAAGTGGTAATTATGTGACGTGAAGGATGTGTTAACTAACCTTGTTGTGGTAAGCATTTCACAGTATATATTTGAATCAAATCATCACATTGTACACCTTAACCTTACACAATATTATATATCAATTATATCTCAAAGTTAAAAAAAAACAAAAAAAAGGGTGGGAAAAGTTATGTTTACACTATACTGTAGTCCATTAAGTGGGCAATAGCATTATGTCTAAAAAAGTGCACATACTTTAGCCAAAAAATACTTTACTGCTAAAAACATGCTAATCATCAAACGTCTGAGCCTACAGCAAGTCATAATCTTTTTGAAACAGTTTCATCAGAGATCACTGATCACAGATCACCATAATAATAACAATGAAAATGTTTTAAATATTGCAAGAATTTGCAATATTTAAAATGTGTCTCTGTGTCAGCAAAATGTGCCACAGAGACACGAAGTGAGCACACTGTTGGGAAAATGGCACCGATAGACTTGCTCAATGCAGGGTTGCCACAAACCTTTAAGTTTGTAAAAAGTACCATGTCTGTGAAACACAATAAAATGAGGTATGCCCATATACAGAAGAAGAGTAGCTGGTGCCCTGGGAGACTTGAAAAGGCTCACTAAGAGAACAGAGAGTGACCCAAGCCCAGGGAGACTGAGAGTGAACGCTAGAGGTATGTCTGAGGCCTCATGAAGCCAGCCACCAAAATGATGCCCAATTCCTCTCCAGGGTCATAGGTGGGGAACCAGAATACTCTGTCTATGCAATAATCATTCCTTGAATAAGAGAGAGATCTTCGTGATGTGGTTTTCCAAAGATTTCATTTTTCTACTGTATCATCTGCAACATGAAAAGCATTTGCAAGTGAGGAGGGCCATGCGATCCAAAAGAAATGTTTCGTTCTCAGGTGTTAGGCAGAGGATGCAAATTCAGTAAGGGATTCCCCACACTCACTACAGAAACAGAAAGCTTTCGGGTTCCAGGCGTCTCTGACACAGGCTTATATAAATATGATACAACTGTCAAAGCGAGTATTGGGTTGATTATTTCATACCAAATACCAGACAAGGGAATGGCACAACATTTCTTTGAAATGCTATTTTTTTTCTTTTAAGTTCTAGGTCACATCAAGTAAAATGAGTTTGCAAAGATTTTAGAAGGCTCAGAATTTAGAGGTCAAAGGGAAAAAATTTAAACCTATCTCATTCAGCTCAGCCCCTTCAAAATGGTGTTTCTTTTTAGAAAGACTGAAATATAAATAGAGTGATCAAGATTCAATGAATTTGCCAGATTAATGACAAACTGATTCAGACTCAGGTCTTCTACTTCTGTGAACACTTCACTACGGTCACATCCCATTAAGTTAGAAGGATAATAAATAAAAACATCATAAAGATACTTCAACAAAAATGTTGGTAAAGAAACTGAGGAACTTTAAAATCTGCATTTACTTTCATGAGAGTAAAACAATGCACTGCAAATTTCAAAAAGACTCTTTAATTCCTGGAGTTACATATCCTCGAATTACCAGTATTTTCCAGTGTTGTTTTTCTACAAACTCTGGAGTCTATAGCTATTAATTCTAAGTTTGATATCTTTTTAGTTTAGTAAAGCAGCATCGACAGCAAACATCTTTCTGATTAACAAATACCTAATCAATTGATGTGCAAAGCTTTCTGGAAGACTACACAGAGGATGGAACATGGCATAGTGACAGGGACACCATCTCTCAAGAAAACAAAGCATTTTCTTTCCTTTTTTTTGGCCACTCCACACAGCATGTGGGATCTTAGTTCCCCAGCCACGGATCGAACCCGTGCCCCATGCAGTGGAAGCGTGGAGTCTTAACCACTGGACCGCCAGGGAAGTCCCCAAAACAAAGCATTTTCATGAGAAGAGATCTACAGTAGCTTCAACAATATAAAAGACAGTGACTGTGGAAGTTGAACTATTAGAAGATAAATAACAAAGTAGTACTGGATATGGTTTTTAGAAAAAGAATCAATAAAGAAAGAGAGGGAAGCAACTAAATGTCATATGCAAGGTTCCGTCTGAGTAAGCCACAGTATCCTCCGTGTGGTGCCCACAGCTACAAGTATCTAATGAGGTATGCGTTTTAGTCTCTAAATCTCTGTGCTTTCTGTGAGGCTGTTGTTTGTTACAGGCCACTGAGAGACTCAATTAATAGTGATCTTCTGCTGTCAGTAACCTACTAATGACATGAGCTCCTCCTCAAAAGCTTTACAAGGGCAGATGGAACCATAAGTGATTGACAGTACCTTTGACATGGAACACAAAAATTAAGGAAGAATACTGAGCTAACCCCATACACTTATGGCCTGACAGATACAGAAGCAGCCCATTTTAAGGCATAAGTATATATTTAATGACATCAGCAGGAATGGCAGAGTAAAAACCTCTGAAAATCCTCTCCTACCTAAAAGGCAATGAGGACAGTGACAAAAATGGTCAGAATCAATTTTTTTCAGAACTCTGGAAATTAACTAAAGGCTTACAGCAATCTGACGAGTGTTTATTCCAGAAAAATGGAACAATCTTGGTAAGAACAGAAAGTTATGTGGCATTTTAAACTGGCCCTTTTCTCACCTCCCACTCCCCAGTTCTGTGGTAGCCTTGAAAACCAACAACCTTCAATCATGGTGAAAACCAGCAGTCTGGCAGCCACTGAAGGGGGCAGAAGAGGGTTGGAGCTGCTTCAAAGCCCCATTCCCAGAAAAACTGTCAGTATTTGCCCTGTGCAGTGGTTTCATGGAAGACTCTACTCACATGGCTTTCTTATTTAACCTGACCTGGCACTCACCCAGCAGAAAAGCCTTTTTCCCAGGGGCATTTGTCAAAAATAATCATCGCAATTGCTTAACATCATGGCTGCCTGGGGCTGCAAATAACAGAGCAAATAATAAGCAAATCAAAAAGCATAAAAGGAAAAGCTAGGGAATGTGATGTCCAGAGGGGATTTTGAAACACACTGACACGTTCCTGGGAATCTAGAAGGCCATGTGCATGCACAAGGACGTGTACATGTCCAGGCTGTGCACCTGTTCAGTAAAGACATGAGAAGGCCCTTAATTCTCAACTCTGGCTAAGCCTGAGGTTCTACACAAACAGGAAGTGCAGGTAAAGATGGAGGTATAGGCAACCTGAGCACTGAAGGATGCTCCAGTATGAACAAAGGGCTCCTCCACAAAGACAGACTTATTGGTTCCAGGTTTTAAGGAAATCTCTGTCCAATCATGAGCTGATTACTAAGCTAATTTGATAGAGACTTCACTGGCCACATATAACAAAGTAGACTTTACTGAATTAATTAAGAAAAGTCACTAAACAAACAACAACAACAATAACTGCTGTCAAGAGAAGACTACCTGATTTCCAGAGCTGCCACATTACATTTAAAAGTATATTAAAATAAATAAATAAATAAAATAAAAAATAAATAAAAATAAAAAAACAAAAACAAACAAACAAAAACTATGTTGGGCTTCCCTGGTGGCACAGTGGTTGAGAGTCCGCCTGCCGATGCAGGGGACACGGGTTCGTGCCCCGGTCCGGGAAGATCCCACATGCCGCAGGGCGGCTGGGCCCGTGAGCCATGGCCGCTGAGCCTGCGCCTCCGGAGCCTGTGCTCCACAACGGGAGAGACCACAACAGTGAGAGGCCCACGTACCACAGAAAAAGAGAGAGAAAAAAAAAAAGTATATTTAAATGTCTAGTTTTCAACAAAAAATTATAAAATGTGAAAAACACACACACACAAAAGCAATCGATAGACACTCTCCCAGCAAAAGCCCAGATTCTGAACATACTTGACAATGACTTTAAATCATCATTTAAAATATGTTCAAAGAAGTAAAGACAATCATGTTTAAAGAACTAAAGAAAAGCATGAGAATGACATCTCACTGAATGAAGAATATCAATAATGAGACAAATTATGAAGGAGAATCAGATAGAAATTCTGGTATGAAATTCTGGTATGAAAAGTATAAAAAATTCACTACAGGGGCCCAGCAGGAGACTTGAGCTGGTATAAGAAACAATCAGCAAACTTGAAGACAGGTCAATTGAGATTACTTGGTCTGAGGAACAGAAAAAAAAAAAACAATGGATAAAAATTAACAGCGCCTCAGAAGTCTGTGGGACACCATCAAGCATACCAACATAAATATAATATGAATTCCAGAAGGAAAGAAAAATGCAGAAAAATATTTGAAGCGATAATGGCCCAAAACTCAGAAATCTGAAGAAAAACAATCTACATAACCTAGAAGCTCTACAAACTCTAAGTAGGATAAACTTAAAGAGATCTATACCTAGCTATCTCATAAACTGCTGAAAGATAAAAACAGAATCCTGATAACAGCAAGAGATGAGCATCTCATCACGTGTAAGGGATCCTCAGTAAGATTAACAGTTGATCTCTCATCAGAATTCAGAGGCCACAAGGCAGTGGAACGACATATGCAAAGAGCTGAAAGGCTGTTAACGAAGAATTCTGTATCCAGAGAAGCCATCCTTCAAAAATGAAGAAGAAGTTGAGTTATGCCCAGATAAACAAAAACTGAGAGAACACTTTTCTAGGAGACCTGTGTTAGAAATACTAAATGGAGTCCTTCAGGCTGAAATGAATTGACACTAACTCCAATCCACATGAAGAAATAAAGAGCACAGGTAAAGGTAACTACAAAGGTAGCAGTATAAATGTGGTTTTTGTTTGTAGTTCTTGTTTTTATCTTATCTAACTTAAAAGACAACTGCATAAAGCACTAATTATGAATGCGTTGATAGGTGTACATTTTACAAAGACATACTTTGATAACATCAGCATAAAGAATGGGAGAGGGAATTGAGCTATATATAGAGACAAAAATTGTGTATCCTGTTACAAAGTTGATATTAACCTAAACTAAACTGTTATAGATTAAGATACTAAGGTAACCACTAAAAATATAATTTTAAAGATTATATATATGAATTAAAATGGCACATAGAGAATATCTATTTACCACAAAAGAAGGCTGTTGTGGGCTGAACTGTGTGTCACAAGAAGACACGTTGACGTCACCATCCCCAGAACCTGTGAAAATGAGCTTCTTTGGAAATACAGCATCTTTGCAGATGTAATCAAGTTTAAATGAGGTCATACTGAATTAGGGTGGACTCCAATCCAATGACTGGTGCCCTTATAAAGAAGAGGAAATTTAGTCGCAGAGAGAGGAGAATACCATGTTAAAACTGAAACAGAGATTGCAGTGATATGTCTACCAGCTAAGGAATGCCAAGAATTACCAGCAACCTCCAGAAGCAGGGACAGAGGAACGGGACAGACTCTCCCTCAGAGCCTCCCGAAGGAACCAACCCTGCCAACACTTTGATTTGGGACCTCTGGCCTCCCAAACTGTGAGGATAAATTTCTGTTGTTTTAAGCCACCCAGTTTGTGGTACTTTGTTACAATCACCTTAGGAAACTAATACAAAGACAGTAATAGAGGAATAGAGGAAGAAAAAATAACAAGGATCTATTGAGGTGGAAAGACAAAGCTTGACTATATAGTAGCCAATTAATGAAAAGATTAACGTCTGAAATTTCAACTGATCGGCATTTAGGCTGACATTCCATATGACTGTATAATAAAAAAATGATGTAAAGCTTGCTTTTTAGATATATTTTAACATGTAAATATAGAAGTTACTTCTTTGCTGCCATATATTAGAGACACTCTAATCCACAATACTTTCTCTAGTCAAACAATGCTTTACAAGCAGCAAACTTTTCACAGTGTTTTTAAAAACAGAAAAATGCATGCTACAAAAAGAGACAGAATAGTTCTTTCCACCTAAACTAATGAATAACTAGAGAACTTTCAATATTACTCTAAATAGTTTGACTTCTCTGGCCCACATGCAGCATCCTCTGATGCTAAAAATGATTCATTACACACACACTATTCATGCCCATTATAATCTATTTGATAGTTCTCTTCAACACATACAAATAAATGTGTTCTTCTTTTTTTTTTTTTTTTTTTTTTCAGTATGCGGGCCTCTCACTGCTGTGGCCTCTCCCGTTGCGGAGCACAGGCTCCGGACGCGCAGGCTCAGCGGCCATGGCTCACGGGCCCAGCCGCTCCGCGGCATGTGGGATCTTCCCAGACCGGGGCACGAACCCGTGTCCCTTGCATCGGCAGGCGGACTCTCAACCACTGCGCCACCAGGGAAGCCCAGGTGTTCTTAATCATATAAAAATGCTTATGTTTCCAATTTAGGACACAATCATCATTTACTGTTAAATGACATTAAAGAATTTTGGACTTAAAATTTGAAAGCTTAACATTTTTATATGGATTATTTTTGTGGTAGACAACGGAAGATGTGGGAAAAAGAACCGATGCATATTGGATCTAGAAACAACAAACAATTTAGTATATTAAAAATAAACAGGAGCAAAGTAAGGAACTGCATTTTACTTTCTGAAAAATATGCAGAATGTCCCTCAAGTATTCTCTGAACCATTAACTTCATTACCAACCTTTCTGCTCTACACCATGAATCACGTGAAAATTCCATTACCCACCTGATATAAAATATGAAGATTTCATTTTACTAAGTGCTGAATTAGCAATGGCCTAGGGTAGCCTTTCATAGGATATCAGAGCAAAGAATCAATACAGAAATGATCCTAGTACCAAAAGAAAAGTGTAAAGAAAAAACTACATTGAATGCCTTATGTGTTAGCCATGCTCTGTGCTTATGAAGCAAAGTCGAAGGTGGCTTTTCTCAGTGGTTTGAGCATAACTGACTTCCTAAATTAATGAGAAAGATAAAGCCCACAGATGGTGTATTGTGGAGTCTGAACTATACTAATTTCGACAGGTGACATGGAAGCCTTCTTAGCTACTCCTGTGAAATTAAGGATCCAGGGAAAACAGCAATGTGAAACGCCTTTTAAGATGCATATTAAACCATCACGTATCTAATGCCCTCCTTTAGAAACTGAAATGTACACTAGAATACTAAAAGATGAAACAGGAATATTTTGTATGCCACAATCAAAATTTGTAAATTTCTAGGCTTCTAGTATCCTAGAATTATATTTACAATTCTGAAATATTAAAGTGTTCTGCTTTATTGGGTTGGCCAAAAAGTGCCTTCGGTTTTTAAGTAAAAATGGAAGACATTTTTCATTTTCACCAAGAACTTTATTGAACAATGTATTCACCCTTTTGTTCCACTACCTTCTGCCATTTTTCAGGCAACTTCATAATTCCATCTTCCCAAAACTTTTTATCTTTTTGAGCAAAGAACTGTTCCAGGTGCCTTTTACAGTCTTCCAGGGAATTGAAATTTTTTCCATTAAGAGAATTTTGTAAAGACCTAAACTAATGGAAATCCGAAGGTGCTGTGTCTGGTGAATATGGCAGATGAATCAGAACTTCCTAGCCAAGCTGTAACAGTTTTTTCCTGGTCATCAAAGAAACATGTGGTCTTGCGTTATCCTGATGGAAGGTTATGCGTTTTCTGTTGACTAATTCTGGACGCTTTTTGTCAAATGCTGCTTTCAGTTGGTCTAACTGGGAGCAGTACTTGTTGGAATTAATTGGTTTTCCAGAAGGAGTTCATAATAGAGGACTCTCTTCCAATCCCACCATATACACAACACTACCCTCGCTGGATGAAGACTGGCCTTCGGTGTGGTTGGTGGTGGTTCATTTTGCTTGTCCCATGATCTCTTCCATTCCACGTTATTGTACAGTATCTACTTTTCATCGCCCATCACAATTTGTTTTAGAAACAGAACGTTTTCATTATGCTTAAGTAGAGAATCGCATGCAGAGATATGGTCAAGAAGGTTTTTTTCACTTAACTTACGTGGAACCAAAACATCAAAGCGATTCACATAACCAAGCTGGTGCAAATGATTTTCAGTGCTTGATTTCGATATTTTTTAGTATGTCGGCTATCTCCCACATGGTATAACACTGATTATTCTCAATTAATGTCTTGATTTGATCGCTATCAACTTCAACTGGTCTACCCGACTGTGGAGCAACATCCAGCGTGAAATCTCCAGCATGAAACTTTGCAAACCACGTTTGACACATTCGATCAGTCATAACACCTTCTCCATACATTGCACAAATCTTTTTTTGCGTTTTGATTTCATTTTCACCTTTCTTGAAATAATAAAGCATAATATGCCGAAAATGTTGCTTTTTTTCTTCCATCCTCAATATTAAAATGGCTACACAAAAATTCACCAATTTTGGACTTCCCTGGTGGTGCAGCGGTTAAGAATCCAGCTGCCAATGCAGGGGACACGGGTCTGAGCCCTGGTCTGGGAAGATCCCACATGCTGCGGAGCAACTAAGCCCATGCGCCACAACTACTGAGCCTGCACTCTAGAGCCCGTGAGCCACAACTACTGAGCCTGCGTGCCACAACTACTGAAGCCCGCGCACCTAGAGCCTGTGCTCGGCAACAAGAGAAGCCACCACAATGAGAAGCCTGTGCACTGCAACGAAGAAGAGACCCCGCTCGCTGCAACTAGAGTAAGCCCGCATGCAGCAACAAAGACTCAATGCAGCCAAAATATAAATAAATTTTTAAAAATTCACCAATTTTGATGTCTTTTTTTAAATGCACGCTGATATGACAGCTGTCACATACAATCTAACAAAATTGTTTAGGATGAAGTTAAAGAAAACTAAGTGCTACTAGAGCCAAGTCTTTTCCTTACAGAAAAAACTAAATGAACCTTTTGGCCAACCCAATATATAAATACACACACACACACACACACACACACACACACACACACACACACACACACACGGTTCCAGATGTTTGACTATGATACCAGTTTCTTTATAAAGCATTTGCTGAGGCCTTTTTACTTATCATCTTGACCCATATTTTATCCCTATGTCCCTACACTCTTTTCCTTTCAGGAAAATGATCATCTCTTTTGGCAATGAGTATCGGTGTGTCTCTGGATTTCACTGGCAATAAACTTAGGCCAATAGCAAGAGATAAAATGATGATATTAGTGGTTGCAAAGTTCAGATAGTTTTTATCACAAAGTGGAGTAAATCATATTATGATAACCAAAGGCAATTTGACTATTTATATTCCTCTGCTGGATCTAGACTCCCATCCATGCTATCTGGTAATTCAGAAATTGTAACTGAGGGCAGCAGGGAGGCCCACAAGGTGGGTCTCTGTATAAATTATTGCTGGCCATATAAACAGAATCTTAAAACAAGGCATTTTCCATTGTTCTCCCCCAAAAGACAGAGAAACCCAATATTTTCAACATGAGAAACATTCACGCACAAAATAGTTCATTTTCCCCCGAAAACATACCTGAGATGATAAGCATAAAATAAAATTCCTGATGAAACTGATGAGTCTGTGGCTGTGAGGACAGCAACAAAGAGTTATTTGTTGAGATCAAGTCTATCTATTTAAGAGCTCATTTCTTTTCTGGGTCCTCTGGCCTGCATGTTACCCTGAGGCTTAATCACCCAGACAGAACATTACAAACTGAAGCTCAGTAGTCATAAGCAAGAAGCTTATGGAAGTTTTTCTGAGGAGCTGTTGACTTCAAGGAAAGCTGAGGCTTCTTGGGCAGGGCTGGGGTTAGGAGCTAAAGCCTGAAGAGGGAACAAGTGAGGATCACAGGATGGAAAGGGGTGAGATACAAGTAGGGGCAGAGGTGCAAATGTTTTGGTAGAAGGGCCAGACTGAAGCTTTGCTGGTGCTCAGATCCGGATCCCTCCAAGGAGGAGCAGAGGTGGAATGTGGGGTAGAGCCCACAGTCATGCTTATGTGGAGTAGCATTTAAATTTCATGGTTTATCACAAGGAGTCAAGTCATTCGGCACATAGGGCTGGGGCATAACCCCCATTCCTTTCCAGGGGGGCTGCCCTCAGCTCTCATAATTAGGCCTGATAAGCTTTTTATTAAGTATGTGAATCCTTTTAATATTTGATGGTTTCCTCCCCCTAAATTTTCAGATAGGCACAAACTTTGGTTTCCAGTTTTAGAGGCTTCACTGACCTCTTGAAATCTATTCACAAATGCCAGGTTCAGAATGAAGTAAAGTGCTGATGATCCTAATCAGTAAGAAACGGGGTACCAACAGTCACACAAACCACACTGACAAGTTCCAAAAGCTACAGTACGGGGATGGCAGAAATAAAGGATTTTTCCTTTCCATTTCCTTGCTCAAAACGAATCACTGAACATGTCCTTCTATTCACCAAAAGGGTGAAATAGTTTGTATACAACAGCACAAAATCTATTTGCATATTTTTCTATTATTCTGGAAAGTATAACCCTTAAGGGAAAAAAAAAAAAAGTTTAAAGACACATGTGAACTGTTGACTTCAATTTGGAAATTCTGTATTGCTCTGATGAAACATAAGCACAGCAGGTATTGTGTTTGCTATTGTTTTGAAATTATGAGGCATTTTTCAGAAGTCTGCCAAGCCAAACATACTATTAATGTTCATAAATTACCATGCAGCAAAAGTTCTTGACATATATCTACTGTCTTACCAGATAAATTAATTTTGCTAAATGTACTATTAGATTGGAACATAAGGTCATTTAAACAGAAGTAAATATACAAAAATCAAGGGTAGCAGGAAACTGACTTGTAGTGACTAAAAGATTTCTCAACCAAAAACAGATGGAACATTTAAAATACCACTATGATTAACCTTACACAAGGTAACACATATAAGTGACAGAAATATACTAAATATAAATCTTTAAAGAACTTATACAGTTTAATTCAAGCTGAATAAAATGTAGCATATCAGTGTGAATATGAGTGTCAATATTCTCAGCAATATTTTACAGAGTAATAGAAATTTTAAAATAACCAAGTTACTTTATTTATAATTTAAATGTAGGAAAAGTCCTTAATAACAAGCATTTGCACTCCAAATTAATCAACTTGCCCTCTCTGTTCCAGGCTGTAAGTGATGCACTAAAATTCTGATATGACTTTAAGACATACAGGCATTTTCAAGGAAGATAACAGTTATTTTAAATTATTCATAACACAAGGAGAACCAGAATAGCTTAGATAAATCAAATCCACAGATAATTCCCATATCCCCTTCTGGTCAACAGCTTTAATATCTTTTCCCTACCAGCCAACCCATAGAATTAAAAACACGACAAATTGCCTGATTTTAATTTCTCCTCCTTGACCATCCACTGCTGACTTCTCTGACGGAGACTATAAAAAGCAGTGAAAGCTAAGAAGCAGGAAGGAGAAGAAAGAGGCTAAAGGCCTAGATAATCTACAAATTCAATAATCATATAACGAGCTCATTTGCTCTAGGGAGTCCTAAAGACACTACCTGTCACTACAATATTCTAGCAGGGCAAATAATGAAGCACATCCCTTAGATGCATTCTCCTCCACCATCTAGTAATTCTTCACAGAAGTGTGACTCATAAGTGAGAAACACATATGACAACCATCCACAAACTCTTCCAAAACTAGATGCTCAGCCCAGATATGAAGGTACCTCAATATGTATAAGACATGCAGTCAAAGAACAGCTGAACTTAGAGCCATCACATCATTCCATACACATTTATTAAGTGCATGTCATCACAGGCACTGAAATGCAAAGACAAACAATACAGCCTCTCCCTAAAGATGATAACAGTTTTGTTGGATTTACGTGTAAATAAGTAATGATGCACCATGACGAGTGCCCACAGAGACAGGCTGCACAGAGTCTGACAAAGCATGGAAGGAATCTAGGAAATACCTGAGCAGGCTTTATGGAAGATGCAGTATAGTAGAGAGCATTTTAGAGTCAGACAAGATTAGAAACCCGTTCAGCTGCTAATTAGTTATGTAATTTGGCCAATTATTAAAGCTTTCTAAGACTTGGCTTCTCAATAAATAAAATAAGGATAATGTTATCTATATAGCTAGCTTATTGTAAGAAGGAAAAGAGATAATATGTGTATAGCAAGCACTATGGCTTCTAGAAAATAATAAACAGCCAAGAAATTGTACTGATGTTATTATGATTATTATTAAGCAGTGCTGAATAATGTTACCAGTGTCTTCTGGTGCCCAGGTACCAGCAGCCATTGCATCACTGTCACTGGCCACATCACACCTGGCTGGGTTCATATGTGTTATGTTCAGTCTGAATTAATACCTTAGCTGTGGGCTACCTACAACGCAGAGGGGAAAACCAAGCAATGTAGTTTCAAGAGTGATCAAATTCACAAGCTGCTCCACCTAGAAGGTCAGAGTTCATTAAACAGGAATATGCCAGTGCCATCATCTTAGCAATATCAACAGGAAAGCAAACATAGAGGGAAAGTATCTCTTATTTGCCACTATAGGGGCAATATATTAGTCAACATATATATTAGTCAACATATGTATTTCCATTAAGAACCCGTTTTTTTAACGGAAAAGCCCGAACGGAAATTTTGGCCAACCCAATAGTAGCAAATATTAGTGTATCTGATTAACTCAATACTAACAACTGTCATCATGTGGTAAGTATGAAACAGGAAAAAGTTACAGTAAAAATAGCAGGAGTATAAAATGGTTAAAAAAAATACAGGCTACACAGGAGGCCTCATAAGGGTAGCAAAGGGAAGAGCAAACAGGGATGTAGTGGAGGAAGCATCTTAAGGACCCTGTATGTCGTGATAAAGAGCTTATCTTTATTCTATGGGTAATGAAGAGGTATTACAGACCTAAGATGAGGTAAAACATTTTTTAATCTACTGTTTTATCTATTGTTTCTACCTCATATCCAAATTTAATAAGTATTACATAAGCTTATAATTATGTTTCTTCAATTCCAGGGTGTTTTCCCACCATATATATATGGTATACATATATATAGATATGTTTGAGATATCTTTGACACTTATGTCATCATTTAAAATGAATCCCATATGGTTTTGTAGGGCAGTGACAAGTTAAAAATAGGGTTTATAGGTATTCCAATTAGATACTTGACTTTGCCTGTTAGGGATTAAGAATTCTCCCTCCTTTCCTTTTATTCATTACACATTTATTCAATATCTACTATATAAAGTGCCACACATAATGTTAGACTCTCAATTAAAAGTTAGACGTGCATCCTACATTAAGTGTGATATCTTCTGTCCCTTGGAAGATTCAATAAAATGTATTTTCAACAGACCTATTTTTCCACACCATACATTTAAATAATGATAGAAACGTTGGTATTTTCCTTTAAATGATTTCCCCTTTAAACTATGCAATTAAAAAAAAAAAACTGGTAAAAGAGTTTAAGAGAAAAATCTCAAGAGTCAGGTGAATGTGAAGTGAACATAACCAAGAGGAAGGAAAACAGCCCCATGAAGTGCTCTATAATTAAAGTCCGTAGCGTGAAGCATCTTCCAGAAACACAAGAAGGCTGGGTCCTACCAATACAATTCGCCAGAAACTCTCACCGTAAGTGTATTAAACCATCAGAGTAGTTTTTCAAGAGTGGCTTCCTTCTATCCTGGCAGTTAAAAAAAATCATCACCTGTCATTCACTGGTGTTATTTTTTCGCCCATTTTCAGCTTTTCCCGCTTCTTTTTTTTCTTCTTGATGAATTTTCTTCAGCACTTTAGGTAAGTCAAGTAATTTCTTCACAGCAGTCTCAGCTTAGTGAGAGGAAAATGGGGAAATACGATGCATTGTGGGTGCGGGGTTAGGCTCCATGGGGTTGGCTCTCTTCCCTAATGTCCTTTTTCACACTTGGAAGCCAGTGATGCCTGTGGAGCTCAGATACCTTTTCTGTTACAGAAGGATGTGTTTGTAGGACACTGCGAGCTTGAAGCTCTGCCACTCAGAGAAGGATGAGAACCACCACCAAGGGGTGCAGGTCTTGTCAAAGCGACAGAGGAAGACTTGAAAAGCTCTTGCTTCCAGATACTAGGGTTTTCTCGTTCTAGCACATCTTTGTTTGTCTCCTTTGGTTCTGTTTCCTATGGACTGCTCTCTCCTTTGCTGTGGAACCATAGGATGGAATTACTCCCTGCATATCAAGTGGAGGGGAATGGGTGGCTTTCTTTGGGACAAACTCTCACCCTTGAAGCTCATTTACTTTGTCATCTTGTGCTGCCTCTTCTCGCCAGACGACTTCAAAGTTCAAGATGGTAGAGTGGGCTCTACAATTTATTTTATGAAAAAGGCTCTTCCTTTATTCATCTTTTATTCATTCATTTATTGAGCCACTAGTCGGTGGGGAGATCAACACATAGATATGACAAGGTCCTCGCCTCGTGAAAATGAGAATGTAGGAGGGAAGGCCAACATTATAGATATCTTTTTTTTTTTTTTTTTTTTTTTCCTTGCGTTATGCGGGCCTCTCACTGTTGTGGCCTCTCCCATTTGCGGAGCACAGGCTCCGGACGCGCAGGCTCAGCGGCCATGGCTCACGGGCCCAGCCGCTCCGCGGCATGTGGGATCTTCCCGACACGGGGCACGAACCCGCGTCTCCTGCATCGGCAGGCGGACTCTCAAGCACTGCGCCACCAGGGAAGCCCAAAAAAGCAAGAATTTTTAAAAGGTAATTTTATGACAATTGTAACTTGTTATCACTCTAAGTACAATCTATGAACTAAACACTTGTGTTCTTCCAGGTAAAGCGTAAAGCTACATTTACCGTCCTCTGTTGATTTTTAGCAGCTCTTCTGGAGCATCTATTCGGAGATCAACAACTCTAGCACCATTTTAGATGCTGAGCATTAGGGTTTGCTATAAACGCGACACTGGTTTCTGCAATCTTGCAATTAATTAAAGGGTTGAGTTTATTCCAAGAGATATTAGGTTTCTCATCACAGAGCCAATATGTGATTTTTTTCCCCTTGTGTTTACTCCCCACCTCAACTTCTCCGACTGTAGCCCCACCTGAACTGCTCTGACTCTAGCTACTAATGTTCTCTTGAAATTTGATAAGATTTTTTAAATCCAAAGAAACTGGGGTGTTTATCAGCTGTATATTGGCAGGGCTTACTTCTCTTCCTACCCACCATATATCCAGCACATCTCCTGATCTTCATGATGGATGCCTCACATTTACTGAAAACATAGCAAGACTGCTATAGCTCTTAGCAGATTTGATTTTTACAGAGAATCACTTGCTTTTTCAAGTGCCACATCAAAGGGTTAAGTAAAAACTGACATGCCTGTGGCTTACTTTTAAATAGCAAATCATAATAGTCACACACTGTCCAAAGTACCAAAGTTAACATATAAATCACACACCTTTACTAAAAAGATCTGGTTGGGAAAATGTGAATAACAAAATTGAAATCGCTAAATTTCTTCATTAGATATTTATAATTAATGATCAGATTGCAATCCACTCTGTTTTCAGAATTTCTAAAATAGGTTGCTGATAGCAGGGTGGCTTTTCAACAACAACCTCAACAAGTATAGGCCTCAAATCAAATCAACAGAAATAATCTTTGAATATTCATTCACATTAAATTTCAGCCACTATACTTGCTAAATTTTAGAATTCTGAAAAGTCATTTTTCTGTACAAACTAACTGCAAAGAACACAACTGATAAAAACATAAGTGAGTTGTTTCTGTACTTTGCACATGACTCTCCAACAGCACTTATTAGATTTCTTATTCTTAACTATGGACCTAATAGTATAATCTTATTTCTCAAATAATAATCATGGATCCCAGCATGTACTTTTTCATTTACATGGTTGTCCCCTTGTCCATAGTCTTTGCTCATATTTATTGTATCATTTGTCATCAAGTACCACAGTTACTTGTACACACGTCCATTTTCCTAGTTTAATAGTAAGCTACTTGAGGGTAGGCACTCTGTTCATCCATGGAAAGTATAAAAACAAAACCAGGGATCTTGCATTATCGTAACTCCTTTTTTTCACAGCGACCACAAGAGAATCAAGTGGAAGACTACAAAGCTCTACGTCTCCTTGATTTCATTTTTCCCCTAACTATTGCCAGACAAAAGAATCAAATTTAAAACATCCTTAAACTCCACTGCACAGTATCCTCATTGGTAGGGCTAACAGCAGTTCAGATAATGCAATGTTCACAGTTGGTTGCAAAATCAATGCAACGTGGTAGCAGTCCTGAAATACACAAGGGTTATAGATAGAGGAACTGAGGCAAATTTATGCACTGGAAAACTGAAGGGCTGTATGGAAGAAACAAAGAACTGAGACAAGATGGCAAATACTGGAAAATCTAGGCAACATTAATTAATGGTGAGGAAGCAGAAACAAGATGTGAAGACTGACAAAGACGGGACTTGAAATTCCCAATTCATCCTTGGTAACGTGGGACCACAAAAAAAAATGTGCAAGTGGTTTTAAATGAAACTCATGTGATGGTGCTGAGGCTGCCACGTGGTCTGGATTGGTTCGTCTCTGTGTCAGCATGGAAAGGGTGCTTTTCCTTACCTCCAGATGCTCTAAAATATAGGGCGGATTTGTCATGCCAAGCCTCAGCATCGCTCCCTCCGGAATCACTTCAACCAGTTTCCACAGCAGTGCGGGAAGACTGGTGCCAATATCTCTGCCATAAGCCCCTGTGTCTTCACTGGTCAACCATATTTCACAAACACCCTCTGTGAATCAAAGGAGATAATTAACAAATCTGTTGCAGAGCCGTTTCCTTCATCAAACAGCTGCTCACTCTTTTTAATGCAGTATTTCTCAACACTGATATGCAGGCAGCCTGGGTATTCAATTGCAGAGAAAAAGCAGCTTATCCCATGGTGACACTGGGTCATTAAGTTCATTTTATGAACACCAGAGAGTTACAACAATGCTGTAAATTATCAGTGCGTCCTATGGAGTGATTAACATTCACAGCCAATCAGTTCAACCATGCTTCCTCCAAAGCACTTTGATCAACACTAAAGCTTTAGTCCCATCACAGACAATACCTAGTTTATTGAATAGCAAAAGCGCCGGAACTGAAACAGTCACTCCACAACATAGGTACTATCAGCAGTTAACTCACTAATCAGTCTGTCACCGACCCAAGGAAAATGTCAAGTGTTGTTAAAGTTTGACTCACAAATTATTAATTATGAGGGACCCATTTCTCCTGTAGTAACCATGCTAATTTGTTTTCTTAATTCAATTAAGAACAGAGTGCATTATATTGCTGCATTCAAAGAAGCTGGCTACTGTATCAACTAAGCATCTGTGTTGAAAAAGCTGTTTACTAAAAATAGAACAGGTTGCATCCTATTTTCCATCAATCAGACTTTATAAAAATGTATCTATGTTTCCATGTTGTTGTTGTTATAAAGAATCCTGACTTCCAATATTACCCGCCTGCAATAACATTCTACCAGAAATTGAAAGGAAATGCTTCTGGATCACCTAGTATTACTTAAAATAAATAAAGCAGAGTTAGCAAGAGCCACCCAAGTTTTCAGGGCACACAGAATCTTTCTGAAGGCATATTCAACCAAAGGATTAGGCTGTTTTAAAAGGCCAAATGATTCACAAGGCTAAAATAAACAGTGAAATGGGCCTGTGAAATTTGTTCATGCTAACGTGATTTGTTGCTTCTGAAGAACCTCAACACACACACAAGGCACACAAAGACAGCCTGAACCAAAAGCAGAAGTTTCTAGGAAGAGTCTTAAAATTAAAATTTTAAATTGTCTTTAGTTGACAGAACAGAATAATTTCAAAAATACATTTAAATATTCCTAGCCAAGAGAGACAACAAACAGAACACACAGCTTCTCTGTGAATGTGAACTTAAAACTTACAGAACAAAGAAGCAGAAAGGAAAGGCCTTCACTCTCTTTAACATGTTCCACAGAGGTGGAAAAATATATCAATACATGAAGCTAACATCTCCAGTCACTATTCCTTCCTTTAGAAGAAGAGATATATTTACTTTATCAACAAACTAGCCAACCTCCATAAAAACATGTTCACTTTTCCCCACTTTACTATCTTTCTGAGACAAGCACGTCCTCACCCACACCCAGACAACATGGAAAATACAAGGATAGAAATAAAATTAGTTTCCCAAAATTAAAGAACAGGAGACATCAAAAAACAGCTCCATTTTAAAAGTCAGAGATGTTTTTAGTATTTGAAAATCAATAATGTTATGAATATATATGGGCTTTAATTTAAATATGCAGTTTCAGAAATTAATAAACCTTTGCTTAGTTTTAATCATTTAATAAAAAGTTTTATCCTCAAAGTAAATAATCTGGCATGTCCACAGGCTACCTTTGTAGCTCTGTAGTTTTATAAATATTCTCTGTACATGGAGTAAATATTTTTCTATTGAAAAAAACTGGTTTGCAATTAGTGGTATTATCTGTATTTTAATATTACATATGCCATCAGACACTGGACTCATACAACCTCTTTTAAAAAAATCTTATCACAAAATCCACTCCAGGAAAGAGATGGCTAAGTAACAACATAAATGGATTTTAAAACACTCTGAAAGAGGTTATAAAAACAGGACATTATCCATGATTTTCCAGTTACTGGCATCTGAGCAACACAATATGAATATTTTTAAATGAACAGAATAATTTTAATTTATAATTTTTCCATCCAAATGGTTCCATGTTACGCCTTATGTAGAGAGAGCGAGTTCCTGGAACAGTGCCTTGCTGTTGCTAGATGAATATAGAAGGGGAAAAATCGCTATGAATAGGAATGGGAATAACAGCCATGCAGAAAACAGCATCCAGCTCTTCAAGCTGCATAGGTGGGGACCAACAGCCCCCTGGTGGGCTGAAACTTCAAATTAAATCACATGAAGAGGAAGCAGCTGTAACACTACATCAGCAACAACAGGAATAATGGTCTTGGTGTCTCCAAGATCAAGGCTGCTAAAATGCTCTCTATAATAGCAACCTGGTTTAAAACACAATGAAATAAGAAAGCATGTGCAAAATGTGAAATCCTTGGACTTGAGAAGAATTGTGCCTTGCCAGTTCAACCCAAAAATTTGTCAAAGATTATTTTGCTCTTAACGTGAGAAAGTTCAGGTTTGTAAGGTTGTATTTCAAGCATTCATTCTAATGAGAGCTGATCCCTCCCACAGTTAGGCCACAGAAAGCCATTTCATAGTAAAGGTGAAGCTCAGTGTGGAATCCCGAAGTCCTGTGATTATTCATAGAGCAAGCATTGCCTGTCAGGTCAGCGTGCATATGAATTCACCAGGGAAACCGAAGGCTGCAGTCTGTAATCACTAATGGATATTGGGACACACATGCATGCTTTGAGCTGCACTCTTAATTGGCTATACTTATGGACAGAAGTGCTTGCCTAAACAGCTTCATTCCTTAAGGACTTTGGTTATGAGCTACATTCCTTCACACATTCATTTCTTTATTCATCCATCAAACATTTATTAAGCCCTTACCTACTATGTGCCCTGCAGCTCTTCCAGCTCATGACAGATATGGATTCATCATTAAACTTCTGAGATCTAAGATTGGCTATTACTCAGGCGCCGGTGAGGGGACACTTGACAGACATCCTGGGAACTTCATATACATCCCTATCAGTGGTGACGTGGAGGCGGATGGGTACTGGAGAACACAGCCTTAGAAACCAAGATCAAGGGCGAACTGAACTGGCTTGACGTGGGTATGATGTCAACCCCAATGAGATAGACCCCCATCTACACTGTAACATGGATTTTGACTAATACATGCCAGAAAAACAAACACATGAAAATTAAAAAGAGAAGCAAGCAGGAAGAATTGAGATAAGAGAAGTGAATGCCCAGTAAAAACTCCCATGCCTGTAATAAATACATGCAAAAAAAGAAAGTGGTGGGGAGAAATTCGGGAGACAGGAATGAGGCTTTTTTTTTAAACATCCAAGGAGGAATCTTACTTTTTCCTAAAATTGTTCATCTACCTGACTTTTGTTCATGTTCCTTAAATTATTCAGTGTATCTGACTTTTCTAATGAACATTAGGTTCATAAGATCATCTATCATCCTTTTGTTGTGTCAATTTTGATTTTAAAAAAAGCAAACACTAGGAAGAAATGAAATACATCTTACAAAGGAAAACGCTTCAAAAAGTTAAGTTACTGGAATCCATTATCATTGTACCCAAGTAATTACAGATCAGCCTACAGTTCTAACACTACTTTTCTCTGAATAGAGAGCAGCTACAACAGCTGCATTCTGATCTCTGCTTCATAGTAATTTGAGATGACAGAGGATGGAAAACATAAAGAAGACATAAAAGGTTAATAATAAAAGAAAGATCATATTCTCAGGAAAATAGTCTCACAACAAAGAAAATCCTTTCTGAAAAACCAAACTTTGCCAAAACTCAAGTTCAAAAGATTATGACTCACTATAACTCTTCCTGTGTATGAGCTTCATTGTAACAAATTAAAATATGGGTGGGGGCTTCCCTGGTGGCGCAGTGGTTGAGAGTCCGCCTGCCGAAGCAGGGGACACGGGTTCGTACCCCGGTCCGGGAAGATCCCGCATGCCGTGGAGCGGCTGGGCCCGTGAGCCATGGCCGCTGAGCCTGTGCGTCCGGAGCCTGTGCTCCGCAACGGGAGAGGCCACAACAGTGAGAGGCCCGCGTACTGCAAAAAAAGAAAAAAAGAAAAAAAAAAATAAATAAAATATGGGTGAAGATTGATTTTATCTGGTCAGAGAAGTGATATTTCTCTGTTAGCTTTTGCTTTATCACTGGGGAAAATTTCCATCATAATAAATTGTTTCAATTATTCCATATGAGTAAAGTCTCTAAAACTAGAGATTATAAAAATATAAAAACTGTAAATAGTGATTAATTGGATCAATAGTTAAAAAACACTAGACGGTAAGAAAATCTACATCAATTAAACATAATTATTAAAAAAATCACCTCATGTGCAGAAAAGGGAATCCTCCTACCCTGTTGGTGGGAATGTAAACTGGTACAGCCACTATGGAAAACAGAATGGAGGTTTCTCAAAAAACTAAAAATAGAGTTGCCATATGTCCCAGCAATCCCACTCCTGGATGTATATCCAGAGAAAACTATAATTCGAAGATACATGCACCCCTATGTTCATAGCAGCACTGTTTACAATAGCCAAGACATGGAAGCAATCTAAATGTTTGACAGATAAATGGATAAGATGTGGTACATACCATACACAATGGAATATTACTCAGCCATGAAAAAAGAGCTAAATAATGCCATTTGCAGCAGCATGGATGGACCCAGAGATTATCATACTAAGTGAAGTAAGTCAGACAGAGAAAGACAAATACCATATGATATCACTTATATGTGAAATCTAAAATATGACACAAATGAACTTATCTACAAAACAGAAAACAGACTCACAGACAGAAAAAACAAACTTATGGTTACCAAAGGGGGAAGGCAGTGGGGAGGGATAAAATAGGAGTTTGGGATTAGCAGAATCAAACTACTATATATAAAATAGATAAACAACCAGGTCTTACTGCATAGCACAGGGAACTATATTCAATATCCCATAATAAACCATAATGGAAAAGAATATGAAAAAAGAATACACACACACATACACCCTCACACATATATATGTATAACTGAATTACTTTGCTATATACCAGAAACTCACGTAACATTGCAAACCACCTATACTTCAATTAAAAAAAAAAAAATCACCTCGAAGCCTGCTATATCTTTCTTCCTCAGAAGATGTGTTCTCTCTCTTCCTCTATCTTGTGCTCTCCACTACTAGCCTGGCCTTTCCCTCCTCCCACAATTCCATCCCCTAGTCTTTCACCGCCATCCATCCCAGCCTTCATTATCCATTTTCTTCTATGGCCAATAAGGAATATGAATTATACATTAACTGTAATGTTTATTTAATATGCATTACATTCTCTGCTCTTAATTCCCCATTCTCTCTTTTAAGGGTCACAGTGTATATTGACTAGATTTTTATGGGCTCTTTCTTCTTAAAAAATAATCTTAGACAATTCACAAACGAATATGACCCTCTGTTTAAGCATTTGAAAGGTCATGGAAATTTCTTCAATGGCAATGTTTCTAAGTAATAATGTACACAGGCAGCCTTCTACCTATTTAGCTTATTCATTTAATAGTGAATTAGACAATATAACTTCTTTGGTCTCTTCTGATCCTGTTATTAGATACTCAATGGTCTTATGCTTCCCATTTAGATAAAAAAGGACTTAAATAACAATTTTATTAAAGATAGCATCACAGCAGATCCAGTCAAGGCTATCTTTTATAGAATAATGATCTATCACTGATAAATACCCAATTAACAGGCCACCACAGAAGACAGTTATTAATTAGGTAACCTTCAATTATATCATGTTTATACTACTTTTTTAAACTTTTGAAAGAAGTTTATTAGTGACCTGAAGGGTTTTCTTTTCCTCTTAATATTTTTTATTTTTTTAATTAATTAATTAATTTTTGGCTGCGTTGGGTCTTCGTTGCTGCGCGCAGGCTTTCTCTAGTTGCGGTGAGCAGGGGCTACTCTTCGTTGCAGTGTGCGGGCTTCTCATTGTGGTGACTTCTCTTGTTGAGGAGCACAGGCTCTAGGTGCGTGGGCTTCAGTAGCTGTGGCACGTGGGCTTCAGCAGTTGTGGCTCGTGGGCTCCAGAGCACAGGCTCAGTAGTTGTGCACACGGGCTTAGGTGCTCCACGGTATGTGAGATCTTCCCGGACCAGGGCTCGAACCTGTGTCCCCTGCATTAGCAGGCGGATTCATAACCACTGTGCCCCCAGGGAAGCCCCCCCATCTTTTTATTTGAACAGTGCTAAATTTCAAGAAAAGTTTCAAGAGTAGAACAACGAATCCCTGTACCTCTTTCACCTAAACCCAGGAATAATATTTTGTCACATTTGTGAGCACCCTCTCCACATCCACAAATACAAGTTTGTTTGTTTCTTTTCCTGAACCATCTGAGAATTAGTTGCAGACATTAGGGCACTTTACCTCTAAATATGTCAGCATATAGCTTCTAAGATCAAGAACATTCTCCCTTACATTCTCACAACACAACCACTACTGCAGGCAAACCAAACACTGGACAACACCATAGTCAGAACTCTATGCTTTGTCATTTGCTGTTCCCTCTGTCTAAAATGCCTTTCACTCTTCTTGCATAATGAATACCTCTTCCAGGAAACTTTCCTGACCAACCAGACTAATTCAGATGCTCCTCTCCTGTGCTTCCAAGCATCTTGTACAAAATTCTGTAATACAATGTGTTGTAATTATTGGTTTAATTGTTTGTGTCGCCTGATAGGATGCAAGCATCTTCTGGGCAGAGATGCAAAAATCTTCCTAATACACATATGCCTAGGACCTATTATAGTGCTTAGCACATAGGAAGCACTCAATAAACTTTGGTTCCATGAATCAATTTAATAAGATTGCATTCAGTAAAAATGACTAATTAAGTTTAATTTAGCTAACATTTGACAAGCACCTCTTCCTTGGCCCCACAAAGGTATATGTAAACATACATGTACGCACATGCATACACACACATACACATGGAGTGTACACAGCAGTGTACAAGGTTCTGCATTAGGCAATAAGGAAATATCAAAATGAATTTTCTTTGGAAAATATGAAAATGTAGCTAGAATGTTACAAAGTTTGCTGCATAATATCTTAACTTCTAAGCAATCTTACTCAAAGTTCCTTATTACCCTATAGTGATCATTGGATAGCATGGCAAGTAAATAAAAATCATCTTTTACTTAGAAGTAAGACTTTCCGCTTACACATAGGTTCAGATGGACCAATTACCCATAAATCATTTAAATTTAAAATGATTTTTTTTAGTGCTTGAATAATAAGAGTTAACAAAGAGACAGTATTTCCAGAGCATCCTGACATCTGTGATTACAGTCATACTCAGAAGAACTGTTGTTGGCATAAATTGATAATGTTGCTGCTAAATAAAAACAACCTGTTTGTTTCTTTTCGAAGGTCATAATCACATAAAAATTGTTTATTTCCATACTTCCATAAGAATTTGGAAACAATGGAAAGCTAAAAGCAAATTAAACACCACAAAATGATGACACGCTTTCTGAAAACAAGGTATCTGACTCCCCAGGCTCCAAAATCTGCAATAGGCCTCAATGCAACAGATTAAGTTTATCCTCTTAATACCAGTGTGTTCTACTCCATATACGGGTTTTTTAAACACTCCTAGAGAGAATACAGACAGCTGCGTCTATGAAAGGACTCTCTGGTATTTCAGCAGGGTGTGA